>NW_023396665.1:47026-221206 GCF_011125445.2 Fundulus heteroclitus | reverse complement strand
TAGGGAGTAAAGGAACTATTTTATATACATTTTATTAGAATGGCATGTTAGAAATTATTTGTAGACTTTTTAATAATGAATGTTAGAAGTTTTACTGATTTTAAAGCGCTTGAACCAATTTAATTAGTGTTGAGGAGATTTTTGCATCTTTCTAATGTTATTCTGACATTTGTCTTTGGAGCTCAGAGTCCTGCAGGCTGGAAGTCCTCTTACCATTTCCCTCATTTCCACCTCAGTTTCTGTTCTAACATCAGGTTTCTTAGTTCATTTTTACACTGCCAGAATCTAGATCCTCTACTATACTTCTAATGATGATTTCTAAAATTAATGTCCGGCTCACTATGGTGGCGATCACAGGGTGGGCTCTGGTTAAATGCATGGATGACCCCAGATCCAATGACCAGGCCAAGTAATGCTTTCTGCTTTCTTTAATAAGCAGATTTAGGTCTTTGTATGTGTGTGGTTCTACAAACTATAATAAACTAATTAGTGATGCACGATATTAAAAATTTCAACCGATACTGATAACCGATAATTTCCTGCTTCTCAGGGCCGATACCGATACCAATACCGATATGTTAAAATTTAATAAAATTTTCTTATTAACACAACATTAACATAATATATTGATATAATCTACTTTGTGCAGTATAGATAACTGATGAATTAGCTGATTTGACCTATCTATAACAAAAAACAACTTTGTGACACTGCAAATATGTATTTTTTTTCATTTCACCAAAAAAATAAGGTAATCTGCTATAAAACATGTAGCAAGACACAGATATGCATCAAACATGCATCTTAATTTAACAAAAAAAAGTGCATCTCTTATGGAGGTATGTAATAAAGTAAAGTGCATTCTGAAAACCATTAATGCTTGACTGCATTAAAACAAAACTCAGTCATTTAGATTAAAAAAATGCTTACAACTTCAACTTAAAAGTTAAATGATTTCGTCTTCTCAACATGTCCTTTGCTAACCACTCCCCAATCTTGTCACTGTTTCATGCCATCACATGTGGTCATATGCCATCATAAAACATATAGCAAAAGTTCTAACAACAATAAGCATAAAATGTGCCTCTTAATTTTAACAAAACGTACATCCCTTAGGGACGTAAATATTTAAGTCTGTTTCAAAAATAAAATGCTTAAATTCTTCAAAACTTCAACTTCAAAGATTTTCCTCTTCTCAACATTTCCTATCCTAACCTCCCCCCAAACTTGTCACTGTCACATTATCTGCATTATATTTTCTATATTCTGGGGGAGGGCACCAGTGGGAGATTTTTCTTAACAAAGAGAAGCATCTCTGCTTTCTCACATCCAAGTCGGTTTCATTTTTCATCAATAACATTTGCAGCAGCAGAAAATAAACGTTCACTGTCCACACTTGTACAAGGAGAGGACAGATACTTCCGTGCGAGGAGGGCAAGTTGTGGGAACCGGATTTTGTTGCTTCTCCAGTAGTCCAAGGGGCTCTCGGATCGAGGAATTGTGGGCTCTGAGAGATAGGCTTGAATCTAAGGTAATAGAAGAATAACAAAGAACAAAAACAAAATTATATTTAATGTTATACATAGCATATTTAACATAATATAAAATTTTTTTATCAGATAGCCCAAAGTTTTATATAAACAACAAATCAATTACCTGCTGATCAGCTTGGCTGTGGTTCAGCTCGTTTGTGGCATTTTCGTGAAGGATTTCTTCATACATTTTCTGCAGGGAAGCATTGTTGTTGTTGTCATCTGTCCTGGTTCTCTTCTCATGTGGCTCTTCCTCTGGCTCATTTTCTGTCTGTGATCTCACTTTGGCTGTTAAGACTTCCATTGCTTCCTTTTTTGTTGCTTGGTCAAAAAAGCAGTCTTTATATCTGGGGTCCAACACTGTGGCCAGAAAGCACACGGACTCTGTCGAGATGTGACTGAAACGCTGCTCAACAGCTTGCAGTAGCGTACTCTTTGAAGTTTTGATTCCATGATCTGTCGCAACAGTCTTGTTTAACAGACGTTTCAGGGCCTCAATGGAGGGGATCACATCAGCTGTGGTGGCTGTAGCTGAGCTCATATTTTTTGTCAGCTGCTCACACGGGTCAAGAAGTGTTAGCATGTTTTCGATTAAAGCCCACAGATTTGGGCTCAGAAATGCAGGCAAGTTGAAATCGACGGCATATGCTGCCAGGGCTCGTTTCTGCTGCAACAAGCTGGTCAGCATGTAGAAGGTTGAATTCCAACGAGTAGCCACGTCTTGTTGAAGCCTTGCCTCTTTCATGCCAAGTTGTTTCTGTAAGTTTCGTAGGCGGGAGGTGCCGACTTTGGAGTGTTTAAAGTGTCCGACTATCTTCCTGCTTATCGCGACACAGTCTGCGATGCTTCTTTGGCTCAGTACAGCCTCGTTCACAGCTAACTGTAGCGTGTGTGCTACACAGCCCAAACTGGCAAGCCCACACTCCTCCATGGCCTTGATCATGTTGCGTGCGTTGTCCCTCAGCACGACATGCACTTGGTCTTTCGTTATATTCCAGTGTGCAAGCATGGTGTTAAATGCCTGACATATCATTGCTGCAGTATGTGATCCGGGGCACTCCTGAGCATGCAGCATGGCTTGTTGCAAATTAAAGTCCTCGTCTAGCCACTGTGCTGTTAGACTTAGCATGCTAACAGGGCTAACATCAGACGTCCATATGTCTGTTGTGAAACTTATGTGTAGTCCGTTCTGGTCGATTAGGCTGTGGATGTGTGTGGCAACAACATCATAAAGTGCAGGGAGGGACATGTCTGAGAAAAAGCGGCGGTGCCGACTTTTCAGGTGAGATATAAGATTACTTGTGTTAAAGCTTGACGACCTTTTTCCTCCTCTCGGAATCCGCAATGAACAGGCGTTGCATAAAGCGAAAGCATTGTCATTTTCTGCCACTGTGAAGAACGACCATACTGGTGAAGGCATGTTTGTCTACTTCCCCACTCACTGGCCGCATGCATTGGATGTGACGTGCCACTGCGCGTCATGGTTTGTCTCGTCAAAATAAAAGTCGTTACTCTTGAACGCAGTTTCCGCGTTTTTATTAAATTATCGGCTATTTTTATCGGGAAAATATGGCTATCGGGCCGATAGAAAATAAGCCCAAATCGGCCCGATAGTTTAGGTGACCGATATATATCGTGCATCTCTAAAACTAATAAAAACACAAATTATAATCTGATATTATCACAACCTCTCATATTAGTAGATCACACAAATCATTACAGCCACATGCTGTCTAGTGAACCTAACAGGCCTTTATTTGGAGCCCAAACTAGATCTGGGATGATGACATCAAAAGCTGGATGACTTTAAATTTTCTGAATTTAAATTCTGACAAGACAGAAGTTGTAATCTTTGGACCAGAGTCCTCAAAAATGAAGTTCTTAATCAATCAATCATTTAATCTGGATGGCATTAACTTGGCCTCTGGTAATAAAGTAAAAAATCTTGGTGTTATGTTTGACCAAGACATGTCATTTAAATCCCATATTAAACAGGTTTCCAGAGGTTCCTTTTTTCACATCTGGAATATTGCCAAAATTAACAACATTCTGTCCAGGAGCGATGCTGAAAAACTAGTCCATGCATTTGTTACTTCAAGGCTGGACTTTTGTAATTCTTGGCTATCAGGAAGTCCACAAAATGCAGTTCAAAGTCTTCAGCTGATCCAAAATGCTGCAGCAAGAGTTCTGATGAAAATCAACAAAAGGGATCATTTTTCTCCAATTTTAGCTTCCCTTCTTTTCCCTTTAAAACAACAAACAGAAGAGGTTTTATTGCTTTGCAATTTGGATGAGGGAAACTGAGGGTTAAATATTCAAAAGAACTGTAGTTATTAATTGGCCTGGGACTAATTAATAAATCAGACTGAAAGATGGTTGCTACTCCTCCTCTTCATGCTGATCTGGGAATGTGGAAATTTAAATAATTGGGGGGTCCGGTGACGTCATCCTACCGAATGGCAGCCTAGGGCGATAGCTCTCCACTGATTTTGACTATTTCACCCCATTTAAATACCAATATTCACATTTTGTCACAGTAAGTTGAAGGTGAAAGGGGTGTGAACATGGGGAAAAAAGAAAATAGACAGAAAACTGTGGTAGAAGACCGTCAGAGCGAAGAAAAGGCATCGAGGACCACGCCATCTGAAGAAGCTAGCGAAGAAGCTAATGCTAGCGCTAATAATGGAGCTAACGAGTCAACTTCTATTAGTTTAGCGACAGTGCTAAAAGAAATACGAGGGTTTCGCAAAGAATTTCAAGACTTTAAATCAGATTTGATCAACGTAAACCAGAAGATCACTGAAGCTGAGACAAGAATTGACCAGATGGAGGACCGGGTCCAGGGCGTGGAGCAAGTTTTGACCAGGATGCTAAAAGTAATGAGCGAACAGGAAAGCAAACTAATAAACCAAGAAGCAAGATCCCGACGTGATAATTTGAGAGTGTACAACATCCCGGAGCAGGCAGAGGGGACATCGGTGGCTGGTTTCATGGTAAAAGTCTTCCGGAGCTGTCTGGACATCCCCGAGTCCCTCAGCCTTGACATTGAGAGAGCGCACCGTGTGGGCCCCCCCAGCTCACGGGAGAATGGCGAAGATAAACCCCGCTCGATCATAATAAAGTTCGCTCGCTACACAACTAAAGAAGAAGTTCTTCGCAGAGCCTGGATGAAAAAGACTGTGCTTCTGGAGGGAAGAAGAATCTATTTTGACCAAGACTACCCTCCTGCTATCCTCCAGAGACGCAGGGAATACACGGAGGCTAAGCGGGCTCTGCGCGAACAGAACATCCGAATCCAAACTCCCTTTCCCGCGAAGCTGCGGGTGTTCTACAAAGACGGGACCGTGCTGTACAACACCGCGGAGGAAGCGACGGCGGACATGAGAGCGCGGGGCTTCACGGTGACGAAGGTAACGCAGAAGGAGAGCCTGATGGAGCAGCTGACACGATGCGCCGAGGAGCACCGGGAAAGAGCGATCCGAGAGAGGCTACAGGTCTACAGGAGACGCGCGCCCTCCGCGTCCGAGGACCAGTGAGGTTACACAAGCTCTATAACAACCCACGCGGTAAGGTCTGTATATGAGACATGACTCTTTTCCCCCAATAAATGAGGATATGTATGTGGAGAAACTTTAGTGGAGAAGTACACTCTGGGCTGTTTGTGGGGCCCTTCCCCGTTCGGAGGGAGAGGATTCCCCCTCGCGGTGGTGGATAGACACTACACCTTGCAGGGTCCTTCACGAGAGACCCCTACCCTGGAATCACAGTTTTGTGTGAATAATTATTTCTCTTTTAGTTGTTCTTGTTCTATGTTCTTGTTTGTTAAGGGAGCTGACCATTCTATTTTACATCATGACATATTATACCACATAAATAATGAATAATGGTATTAAATGTATTTCATTTAATGTAAATGGGCTAACAAACCCAATAAAACGAAGCAGAATCCTAACTAAGATGAAAAAAGACAAGGCACAATTGGTATATCTGCAAGAAACTCACTTAAATGATAATGAACATGAGAAATTGAAGAGAATGGGATTTACAAATATGTTCTCTTCCTCCTATCAGTCTGGTCGAAGACGTGGTGTGGTCATCCTCATCTCAAAAACACTAAATTTCGAAAAATCATATGAATTGAAAGATAAAGAGGGAAGATTCATATTGGTAAGGGGTAGCAGTGAGGGCAATTTGGTGACACTCATGAACATTTATGCACCACCTGGGAGTGACTTGAGTTTCTTTAAAAAAATCATTAACATCATGGTAACAGAAACTCAAGGCTTCTTAATATGTGGTGGAGACCTAAACGTCCGTCTCCGGCCGGAATTAGATAACTCTAATGGAAAAAATCTGGAATCAAACACTCTACATAAGAAGATTTCTGCTCTTTTCAATGAGGTGGGGTTGATTGATATTTGGAGAGACCTTTTTCCCACAAGACGTGATTACTCACACTACTCAGCCCCTCACTCACTTTACACCAGAATTGATTATTTTATTACATTTGGCAAAGACAAAGATAAGATTCAAAGCTGTGGAATGGGGACAATAGATGTGAGTGATCACGCACCCCTAACTCTGGTGATCGATTTAAATTTATGCCCCAAGGTGACTACTTGGAAACTAAATTCATATTTGCTCCAGGACATTAACGTTAGGAAACAAATTAGAAAAGATATAAAAGAATTTTTGGATATAAATGACAATGAAGAGGTCTCTCCCCCAATTCTTTGGGACACCTTAAAAGCTGTGCTAAGAGGAAAAATTATAGCGATAAGCTCATATAAAAAGAAGATGAAAAACAAAAGATTAGAAGATTTACAAAAAGATTTAAAAACCTTAGAAGGCCAACATAAACAGACCTCAGCACCAAACATCCTGAAAGAATTAAAGAGTATAAGAAATGAAATAAATAATTTAAATACACAAGAGATTAAAAAGAAATTAATGTATTTGAAACAAACATACTATGAAAGTGGATCAAAATCTATGAAAATACTTGCATGGAAATTAAAAAAGAAACTAGCAGACAACACAGTAACAAAGATTAAGGATCCCAAAACAAAGAAAGTTGTCACCAAATTAAAGGAAAGTATTTGAAGATTTCTACAAAACACTGTATACCAAAGTCCCTGGGGAAAACATAAATTATATTGATGACTTTCTGAAATCATTGGACCTGCCAAAACTAAATCCTAAGCAAAATGAACAAATGGTGGAAAACATAACAGAGGTGGAACTCAAAAGAGCCATTAGTAGACTTAAGTCAGGCCGCTCACCAGGGGGAGACGGCTACACAGCTGAGTGGTATAAGGAATTCAAACATGAGCTGATCCCCATAATACTTCCTACCTTAAATTGGGTACTGAAAAAGGGAGAAACACCTCCGAGTTGGAAAGAGGCTATAATCACTGCAGTACCAAAAGAAGGTAAAGATAAGAATGAATGTGGTTCATATAGGCCCATTTCTGTTTTAAATATTGACTACAGATTATTTACTTCTATAATGGCCAGACGGATGGAGGAATTCCTACCAATGTTGATACATAACGATCAAACTGGATTCATAAGAAACCGACAGACACAAGATAACATACGCAGAACACTTCATATTATAGACCAAATCAATAAAAATAAGACTGAGGCGGTGCTGGTAAGTGTCGACGCTGAGAAAGCGTTTGACTCAGTTAATTGGGATTTTCTTTACAGAGTATTATACAAATTTGGGTTACATGAAACCGTTATTCAAACTATAAAAGCCTTATATACAAACCCCACAGCAAGAATCAAGGTTAACGGATATTTATCTGACAGTTTCATATTACAGAGAGGAAATCGTCAGGGCTGCGCATGGTCCCCACTTTTGTTTGCTTTATATCTAGAACCACTGGCCCAGTCCATAAGACAAAGCCAAAATATTAAAGGAATTACAATTAAAGGGAGGGAGCATAAGCTTGCTTGTTATGCAGATGACATCTTAATATTTTTAGGACAACCGACAAACTCACTACCTGAACTCATTCATCTGTGCGAGCAATATGGTAAAATATCTGGGTACAAAATTAACATGAACAAAACTCAAACCCTTTCCTATAATTATAATCCACCTGTGGAAATGGTTACCAGATACCCAATGATGTGGCAGGCCCAATCCTTAAAATATTTAGGTATTACCATACCAAAGGATCAAACCAAACTATTTGATGTGAACTATGTCCCATTACTAAAGAAAATTGTCGAAGACATAAAACGGTGGAACTTGATTCCTTTTTTCACTCTACACTCGAGAATAGAATCCATCAAAATGAATGTTTTGCCAAGATTACTGTATTTGTTTCAGACCCTCCCCATATCTATTGATCAAAATGTCTTCAATGAATGGGACAAAATGATTTCACGATATGTATGGGAGGGGAAGAGACCAAGAGTCCGCTTCAAAACCTTACAACTAGATAAAGAAAAAGGAGGATGGGGCCTGCCATCTTTGAGAAACTATTACCGAGCTGCACAAATGAAAACCGTAATAAATTGGTGTGATGTTTCCTGCGATGCTCAGTGGAAGAATATAGAGGAGAAAACTCTTTCAGTTCCAATACAATCTGTATTGGCAGACACAAATATCGGGAAATATATACATAATACCGGTAGTCCCTGGGTTGAATGCACTCTTTCTGTGTGGCAAAACGTGGTGAAAGAATATAAACTGGAAAAAGATATCGCAGGATTGAAATGGTATGCATACGACTCTGATTTTATACCAAACCAATTAGATTCACGATTTAAAATTTGGACTTCTAAAGGGTTAAAAACTATAAATGATCTAATTAAGGATGGTAAAGTAATTGCATTTGAGACACTGAAACATAAATATAATTTAGAAAAGCAGGATTTCTACCGCTACTTACAAATACGACATTACATAGAAACAAAAGTTGATTTAACATCGGATGTTAATGTATACTTACTGAAATTATTTAAAAATGCATACACAGGGGATGGAAACAAGAAATTAATTTCTTTTTTGTACAAATTCTTGACAAGTCATGTGTCGTTCTCAACTGGGACTGTTAAGGCTCTATGGGAGAAAGCAGGAATAAACATAACAGAAGAAGAATGGACTCTGATCTGGAAGCATCAGTGGAAATGTACGTCTTCACAGAGATGGAGAGAGTTTGGATGGAAAACACTGATAAGATACTTTATTACCCCATATCAAAAATCACACTATGATGGAAATCCTCCTGTTTGCTGGAGAAAATGTGGAAACCTGCAAGTAAACCATTTTCACATTATGTGGGACTGCTCGGTAGTTAAACAATATTGGAAAGAGATCCACAAAACACTACAGGAGATATTTAAATGTATAATTCCCTTTGATATGAAAACTATTTTCTTTGGAAACATACCACAAGGTTGGACGAAAAATGATAAATCTCTTTTGAGCATGTTGTTAGTTGCTGGTAAGAAGGGTATAACCAAAAAATGGTTATCACAGGAGGTACCACATCTGTCAACATGGTGGGACATAATGTTGGATATTTATAAAATGGAAGAGATTACAGCAGCTATAAATAACAGACAGGGATGGTTCATGTCATGCTGGGAAAAATGGATTGATTATACAAACTTAAAAAGGCCCGATTTCATTCTGAAAATGTGAATATGTGAGATAATGGCAATGGTCACTCCCTTCTGTTCCCTTATGTGTGTGTTTTTTTTTTTTGTTTGTTTCTGTTTGCTCTCTTTTCTTTCAACAATGGGAAACATGTTAAGATGTCTAAATACTAATGATATATGTACTTTTCTGTACATGTAAAAAATACCCATTTGTATAAATTTGTTGAAAAACTCAAAATAAAGAATAAAAAAAAAAAAAATAAATTTAAATAATTGGAGGGAGTTGACACATTTCTACTAACGTAGTCCTCTTGTAGCCAGATTTCTGAGACAAAATAAATCAATCTGATTATCAGAATTCAATTCATTAACTAACAAAGTCTTTGGATGGAGAGACCTTATATTTAATAGACCACATTTAATAGTTTTCTTTTTTTTTTTGTTCAAGGTGAGCCGTATTGATTTTTATTAGATTTTTATGATTTGCTCCTTTCAGATCAGTTTTTGATCTGTTCAGTTTTGGTCGTGGGAAAGACACCGTCTCAATACGGGTGGGTAACAGTATCAATGACGGACTGGGATTAAAAAACGGCCCTGGCATTTTCACCAACCAGCGGCCCACAAGGGGACGTGCACGTGCCCGCAACACACAGATCAATGTTTCTCGCAGGAATTTGCTTAGAGGTGGTGAATTGGGGGAGGGGGGGGTAGGCGTATCCATGTGTTTTTGCCTGTTTTTTCCCTGCCGTTCACTATATGCACGCGCGAAAGCAACAACAAAGAACCGCGTGTTAACGTAAAATAAACATGCAAGCATAGAGGTTTTTTTTTTTAAATGTTGGTGAGGTGGTAGCGTGAATTTGGCGAGGCAGCCGCCTCGCCAAGATAGCGCTGCAGGAAGCACTGCAGATATAACTTAACATGCACGGAAAAAACACGCCAGTTTGTAGCCCCATTGGTGTTGAACTCTAACTTTAATATGCATAAAAACTGAACCAAGAGGCATCTGGCTTATTAGTGGGCCGAGAGATAATGTAGGCCTACAATGAACAGGGTGAAAGGGGCCGCGCATACCCGAGGATCATGTCGCCTCGTGATTGGCCGGCCCACGAGGGCCCACGGCCCTTCTGGCATCTGCCCAAATGCCAGACCATCCAGTCCGTCACTGAACAGTATAGAAGCTGCAGAGAAGTGTGTTAAACTACGGCTCTGCTTCCTGGTCTGGTCCCTGGGTTGTCAGCATTTAGGAGACATTAGGAGACAGTGACATATAAACCCTTCTAGCCTTTGAATTAAATAAATTACAAAGACAAAGATGCATCTTTTCTCTTGAATAAAAATTTGTGGTGTGCTTACTTTTTTGATAATTATTAATATCCACTACAAGACCATCATGCTGAGCCTGCCAGGATTTGCACCATCATCTTGAATCTTCCCACTGTGGGTTGCTGCATTAAACTATTCCTAACTAGAAAAAGCTGTTCCTGCGTAACAGCGAGTGAGAATGCTAAAAAAAAAATAATTAAGAATTTGAAGGGATTTGAATAGTTGGAAGAAATAGAAGAACTTAAAAATTTTCAAAAAATTTGCAGAAATTTGAAAAAATTTGAAGGAATTTGAAAAATTTGAAGAAATTTAAAAATTTTGAAATTCGAAGAATTTGAAAACATTTAAAGGAAGTTGAAAATTTTGAAGAATTTGAAGAAATTTAAAAAAAAATAATTTTCAAAAAAATTTAAGGAATTTGAAAAATTTGAAGAATTTGAAGATTAAGAACTATTAGAAGATTTGAAAGTATTGGAAGAATGTGGAGAATTTGAAGAATGAAGAATTTGAAGCAATTTGCATTGATTTCAATGGGAATAGCCAAAACAAATCGCACAAAAAGTGAAATATTTTAAAAAGTGTAAAAGTTAGCATAACCATGAGATATAGCAGTCATGCCGAGAACGAGCCGAACGTTTCGATACCAAAATTGTTGAAATCGGTTGAAGTATGCAGGAGTAGTTAAACTGCGACGGAATGATAATAATAATAACTAGAAAAATTTGCATTTCCTGCGAAAATGCACTGTGAATGCAGATAGCTGAATGATTGAGCAAAAGATGCAGAAGATCTTTGAAGAAGAGAAAAAATTGCTGAAAAGCATTGAAGAAGTTAAAAAAGTTGAAGAAGTTGAAAAAGTTGAAGAAGTTGAAAAAGTTGAAGAATTTGAACGAGTTGAAGAATTTGAAAATGAAAGAACAATAGCTGAATGATTAGAAGAAGAAAAAACTGAGGGAATGACACCAAACATTTCCTAACTCATTCTAAACACTGAATTGTTTAACAAAGCAGAAGTAGAATTTCAAACTTGAATATACTGTAGCCATATGTGGGCCTGCAATTCTAGGAGTATAAGGGTTTCGCCCCCAATGAGAAGCATTGGATGTTTGACACCCCCTAACTTGGAGATGCTTTACGCGACAAGGCCCAAATTTATTGTGGAGCATTCTGTATAAAGGTGGTACAGACTCTGTAAAGCAGAAGTTTGTACGAGCTTCCTAGAGCTACTTCCGGTTAGCAACATGCTAACAGTTAGCCGCTAACAGCGTTGTGTTCAGTATCACCGGGTGATTGTACTCTGTCAGTTTGGTCCAAATCCTGTACTGGGAAGTGCCTCAAAAAGGGGTGCCAATACTTAATGTCAGATCGGCCTCCTTTAGCAACTCAGCCTCACCACATCTGGGCCCAGAACTCAACATTTGACCAAAATGGCGTGTAGCGCCATTTCCCACAGGTGGGTGGTGCTGTATTGGCCAATTGGGTCGTGTCTGGGCATCATGCCAGGTCCTGTTGGAAGCAAAGGCCCAATAGGAAAGCATGTGAAATCCAAAATGGGACATGAAAAGTGACACATGGCTGATAATCACATGAACATTTTAAAATGTTAAGAGGAAGTGACTGTGCGAATTTCAGATTCCTACATTAATCACAGCCACTGCAGTGAATGTCGAAAGTTGCCATTCTATCCCAATGGAGCCTGTCCCTCTGGCCCTCAGAGTTCCGTCGTCATGGAAACTCGCTCACACCTGCAGCGGGCCATTCTACTGATGTACAGACACTTTGCTCAGAATAAGTCACATTGGATTGTAATGGAGAACTTTGCCTTGCACAACACTTTATATCTCCTGATCCGTAAATGGTAGAGATGTAATTTTTTCTTTTTTTTCTTTTTTGTAACGGATAGGAGAACAAGACAAACTATCGGTTTTTGCTAGAAATATTTTAATTTAGGCGTAAAAAATTATGATATAAAGGTTTTTTTATGGAATTTCAGAAATCTTCTAAAAACGGTCCCGAATAAATCGCTGTAGCTGAAAAAGTATAAGAGATATCAAAATAATTCATTCACTGAGTATCAGCAGGCTTTTGAGGACTATGTTGCTCATTTTTATGTTTGTACAAAAATCGTTGTAGGCACAGCGACGATGTAAAAAAGTGGATCATGTGGAAAAATGCAGCTCTAAACATTTTCAGGATTTTGCACATTCACTACTCCCAAACAAATTGTTCCTGCGGCAAAACCGTAACAGTTATCCAAAAAAAATTCCTGTTTTGTGAGTGCCAGAAGGGTTGGGAAATTCATGTGTGAAAGTCTCATGCCTGTACATCAAACGGTTTAGGAGTAGTGACGATGCGAAAACGTGTGATGTTTTGGATTTTCAGAAGTAATTTTTCAAAACCACTCCATAGGAAATAAAAGGGGGAGGTTTCGGGTTTGTGTCGCTCTGAGGTGATTTGCGAAAAATCTATAAATGCCACACCAACGAGGGTTACATTTCCTGAATCCAGACAAAAATTCCTACGTTTTGATGTATAATTTATGTGGATAGGTTAAAAATTGAGCGAGTGAGAAGAAGTTGTTCGGAGTAGAAGAATGAGTTGAATTTCTAGAGTGTGCACTCTACCAACTGCAACTTGACGACCATAGCAACGCATGTTATTTGCTGAATTTCTTGAAAAGCCAAAATTATTTTAAGAAGGTACTATATGATAATGGTAAAAGATATGAAAAAGCTGAAATATACCATAATAGCTGAAAGATATCACTACATTTTAAAAGTTGAATGACGTTTCTAGCTGAAAGTAGGCTGAAGCAGTAAGCTGTCAAAAAGCAGCTGAAATGAGCGGAATTTTAATGAATTACATTCATTTCCTATGGGAGAAAAAAAGCTGAAAATTTGCAGAAAAAGCTGAATATTTTAAAAGATACAAAAAGTACAAAAAGATACAAAAAGTACAAAAAGATATAGCCATCGATTCCAGAAGAAGCTGAATAGTTTAAAAGTTGAATGGTTGAAATCGGACAAAAACTGTAGGAGGAGAAGCGAATCAAACTTTAAACATCCTGATTCCTGATTGACTGAAGGTGATTGCTGATTGGCTCGCGGACTTCCTGTTTGCGGTAAGGCGTATTGTGTCACTTCCTGTTGTTGCTGCGTGAACGACGGAGCTTTGCTCCAGGCTCTCTCGCTTTTTATCTTTAAACCTCTTTGTTGTAACATCTGTTTCCAAACATAAGCACTTTTAAAACATTGTCTGTGGCTGCTCATCACGTTTGGGAACTCCTCGTGTTTCACACGGTTTGTTCTTTGGCGTGATAATAGGGCGCTAGCCTAGCTTTAGCCTAGCGTTAGCCTAGCGCTAGCCAAGCCTTAGCCTCATAATGGCTTCTCCGTCTCTGGCTAAGTCTGCTGCTCTCTGTGTCAGATGTTCAGTTATTCCTCTGCCTCCTTTAGTGACAATGCTACATGTAATAAATGTAGTGTTTTTGTAGCCTTGGAGGCGAGGGTGTCAGAATTGGAGACCCGGCTCCGTGATGTTGAAAAACCAGCTGATAGCCGCTCTTTTGCTAGCGCGGAGCCGCATAGAGTAACTTCACGTAGCGAACCTAAAGCAGTAGCACCCGAGCAGCCTAGTAACCAGGCTGGCTGGGTGACAGTTCGTAGGAAGCATAGCTCTAGATTACAGACCCCAGATCACCACCAACCCATCTGCGTTTCTAATAAATTTTCCCCTCTGAGCGACAGTCTCGCCGAGGAGCCGACCTTAATTATTGGCAGCTCCATAATGAGAAACGTGGCACTAAAGAAACCAGGGACCATAGTTAAATGCCTACCAGGGGCCAGAACAGGCGACATAGAATCCTACCTAAAACTACTGGCTAAGGATAAGCGTAAATACCGCAAAATTGTTATTCACGCTGGCGGTAATGACACCCGGTCACGCCGATCAGAGGTCACCAAAGTTGGTGTTGCTTCGGTTTGTGAGTTTGCTAAAACTATGTCGGACTCTGTAATTTTCTCTGGTCCCCTGCCTGATCTGACCAGTGATGACATGTGTAGCCGCATGTCATCATTCAACCGCTGGTTGTCTAGGTGGTGTCCAGAAAACGACGTGGGCTACATTGATAACTGGAGAACTTTCTGGGGAAAACCTGGTCTGATCAGGAGAGACGGCATTCATCCCACTTTGGATGGTGCTGCTCTTCTTTCTAGAAATCTGGCCGGATTTATTAGTTCTCCTAAACGCTGACAACCCAGGGTCCAGACCAGGAAGCAAAGCCGTAGTTTAACACACCTCTCTGCAGCTTCTGTACTGTTACCCACCCATTATCCTATTGAGACGGTGTCTTTCCCACGGCCAAAACTTAACAGATCAAAAACTGATCTAAAAGGAACAAATCATAAAAATCTAATACAAATCCATACGGATCACTTTGAACCAAAAAATAAAAGAATTAAATGTGGTCTATTAAATATAAGGTCTCTCCCTCCGAAGACTTTGTTAGTTAATGAATTGATTTCTGATAATCAGATTGATTTGTTTTGTCTCACAGAAACCTGGCTACAAGAGGACTACGTTAGTATAAATGAGTCAACCCCCTCCAGTTATTCAAATTTCCACATTCCCAGATCTTTGGGAAGAGGAGGAGGAGTGGCAACTATCTTTCAGTCTGATTTATTAATTAGTCCCAGGCCAACTAATAATTACAGTTCTTTTGAACATTTAACCCTCAGTTTCCCTCATCCAAACTGCAAAGCAATAAAACCTCTTCTGTTTGTTGTTTTGTATCGTCCACCAGGCCCTTACACTCAGTTTTTGGATGAGTTGTCAGATTTCTTATCTGATTTGGTGTTAAATACTGATAAGGTTATTATAGTGGGTGATTTTAACATCCATGTTGACACTGAATGTGATAACCTTAGTGTAGCCTTTAAAACTATCCTAGATTCAATTGGTTTTGCTCAAAATGTGCATGAACCGACGCACTCTCGGCTCCATACTTTAGACCTTGTTCTGACATATGGCATTGATTGTGAAGAATTAACAGTATTCTCTCACAACCCTGTCCTGTCTGATCATTTTTTAATAACATTTGAGTTTAATCTAACTGAGTTCTCCACCCCCAAAAGAGGGTTCCATTATAGTAGATTTTTATCGGATAATGCTATATCAAAACTTAAAGAGTCTGTCCCCTTTTTAATATCCTCAGTATTGCAGAAATGCCCTGTAGATGGCAGCATTGCTGTTTCTTCCCATTCACAAATCGATACCTTTGCTAACAATGTGACTTCCTCATTGCGTTCTGCATTAGACAATGTAGCTCCCTTGAAAAAGAAGGTAATTATTCACAGGAAGCTGGCTCCTTGGTTTAATTCAGAGCTGCGTTCCTTGAAGCACAATGTTAGGAAATTGGAGAGAAAATGGCGCTCTACACACCAAGAGGAATCCTACTTAATCTGGAGGGACAGACTATTGTTGTATAACAAGACCCTCCGCAGAGTTAGAGCAGCATATTTTTCATCATTAATTGAAGAGAATAAAAATACTCCTAGATTTCTCTTTAGTACAGTTGCCAAACTTACCCAGAGCCACAGCTCTGTTGATCCATCCATTCCCTTAGCTCTTAGTAGTAATGATTTTATGGGATTCTTCATAAATAAAATTGATGCCATTAAAAATAAAATAATTGGCATCCTCCCAAACATGATTACCTCGTCCTCAGTAAGTGAGGCAGCATTGGAGGAATCCTTAGAACCTGCGCAGTGTCTGAACTGTTTAAAAGCAGTAGAGCTTTCTGAGCCATCTAAAATTTTAGCTTCATCTAAACCTTCTACCTGTATGTTAGACCCAATCCCAACCAAGTTGTTTAAGGAGGTATTCCCTCTGATCAGTGGTCCTATTTTAGACATGATTAATCTATCCTTAGTAAATGGATATGTACCACAGGTTTTGAAAGTAGCTGTTATTAAACCTTTACTTAAGAAACCTTCTCTTGATCAAGATGAGTTAGTAAATTACAGACCTATATCTAATCTTCTTTTCTTATCTAAAATTCTTGAGAAAGTAGTTGCTAATCAACTTTGTGAACATTTACAAAGTAATGACCTACTTGAGGAGTTTCAGTCAGGCTTCAGAGCTCATTATAGCACTGAAACAGCTCTGGTGAAGGTCACTAATGATATTCTCATGGCCTCAGATAATGGACTTGTGTCTATACTTGTCCTGTTAGATCTCAGTGCTGCGTTTGATACAGTTGATCACAATATTCTCCTACAAAGACTTGAACATACTGTAGGGATTAAGGGAAAAGCATTAGGCTGGTTTAAATCTTATCTGTCAGACAGATTCCAATTTGTTCATGTTAATAATAAATCTTCCTCAAACTCTAGGGTCACTTGTGGAGTACCACAGGGTTCAGTCCTTGGACCAATTCTATTTACTATATATATGCTTCCGATTGGCAAAATTATCAGACAGCATGGGATTAATTTCCACTGTTATGCTGATGATACTCAGCTATATTTATCCATAAATCCTGATGAATCCAATCAATTACTTCGACTGCAGTCATGTCTTGATGACATCAAAAGCTGGATGACTTTAAATTTCCTGCATCTAAATTCTGACAAGACCGAAGTTGTAATCTTTGGGCCAGAGTCCTCAAAAAATAAACTTCTTAACCAATCACTTAATTTGGGTGGCATTAACCTGGCCTCTGGTAATAAAGTAAAAAATCTTGGTGTTATTTTTGACCAAGACATGTCATTTAAATCCCATATTAAACAGGTTTCCAGAGGTTCCTTTTTTCACCTCCGGAATATCGCCAAAATTAGAAACATTCTGTCCAGGAGTGATGCTGAAAAACTGGTCCATGCATTTGTTACTTCAAGGCTGGACTATTGTAATTCTTTACTATCAGGAAGTCCACAAAATGCAGTTCAAAGCCTTCAGCTGATCCAAAATGCTGCAGCAAGAGTTCTGATGAAAATCAACAAGAGGGATCATATTTCTCCAATTTTAGCTTCCCTTCATTGGCTTCCTGTTAAATCAAGAATAGAATTTAAAATTCTTCTTCTAACGTATAAAGCCCTTCATAATCAAACTCCATCATATATCAGAGCTCTGATTACCGCGTATGTTCCTAACAGAGCACTTCGCTCTCAGACTGCAGGTCTGCTGGTGGTTCCTAGAGTCTCTAAAAGTAGAATGGGAGGCAGATCCTTTAGCTATCAGGCTCCTCTCCTGTGGAACCAACTCCCAGTTTTGGTCCGTGAGGCAGACACCCTGTCTACTTTTAAGACTAGGCTTAAAACTTTTCTTTTTGACAAAAATTATAACTAGTGGCTCATGTTACTCTCAGCTACCTTTTATAGTTTTACTGCTATAGGCTTAGGCTACTGGAGTATATCAGGATCTAATTTTCTCACTCTATTGAGTTCTACTGTTCTTCAATTATGCATTATGTGTTGTCATTTCTGCTTTAACTTTCTGTTCTCTCTCTTTTCTCTTCATAGTAGGTACACCTGGTCTGGCGTTCTGTTAACTGTGACATCATCCAGAGAAGACGGCTCACCCGCTACTACCATCTAATGTAGAACAGATTACTAGATCAATGTGTGCTTCTGTGCTTTTTGTTTCTCTTGTTGTGTCTCTGTTCTGTCTTCTGTAACCCCAGTCGGTCGAGGCAGATGACCGTTCATACTGAGCCCGGTTCTGCCGGAGGTTTTTCCTTCCCGTTAATGGGTGTTTTTTCTTCCCACTGTCGCTTCATGCTTGCTCAGTATGAGGGATTGCAGCAAAGCCATGTACAATGCAGATGACTCTTCCTGTGGCTCTACGCTTCCCCAGGAGTGAATGCTGCTTGTCGGGACTTTGATGCAATCAGCTGGTTTACTTATATAGGACATTTTTGACCAATCTGTATAATCTGACCCAATCTGTATAATATGATTGAACTTGACTTTGAAAGTGCCTTGAGATGACATGTTTCATGATTTGGCGCTATATAAATAAAATTGAATTGAACAGTAAAAACGCGAAAGAGGATCTCAATAACTGTGAATGCCTACTGCATTCACAGTAACTAGAAAAAGCTGTTCCTGCATAACAGCGAGTGAGAATGCTAATCTGCAGAATGATTGAGCAGAAGATGCAGAAAACATTGAAATCAGATTTGAAGAATTTGAAAAAAATAAGAATTTGAAGAAATTTGATGAATATGAAAAATTTGAAGAATTGGAAGAAATAGAAGAATTTGAAGGAATTTGAAAAAAAATTGAAGAATTTGAAGATTAAGAACTATTAGAAGAATTGGAAGTATAGGAAGAATGTGGAGAATTTGAAGAATGTGAGCAATTTGAAGGAATTTGAAGCAATTTGCATTGATTTCAATGGGAACAGCCAAAAAAAAAAAAAATCGCACTCGAGTGATTTGCGAAAGATCTATAATTGCACACCAATGATGGTTACATTTTCTGAATCCAGACAAAAATTCCTACGTTTTGATGTATAATTTATGTGCATAGAGTGAAAATTGAGTGAGTGAGAAGAAGTTGTTGGAAGATGTATTGGAAAATCTACAGTGGCCACTCTAAGTGAACTCCCTAGCAACCATACCAACGGATTCATTTTTCAGAATTTTATGAAAATGGTAAATTATTTTAAGGAGGTACTATATGAAAATGGTAGAAGATATGCAAAAAGCTGAAGTAGCTGAAGATAGCTGAAGGTTATTTTAACATTTTAAAAGTTGAATGGCGTTTCTAGCTGAAAGTAGGCTGAAGCAGTAAGCTGTCAAAAAGCTGAAGAATTTGAAGGATTCTCCATTCAATTTCAATGAGCAAAAAACTCACAAAAAGTTAAATATTTTAAATATTATAAAAGTTATAATTACCAAAAGACATAGCAGTAATGTTGTGAACGAGCTGAACGTTTTGATATGAAAATTGTTTAAATGGGTTGAAGTATGCAGGAGTAGTTAGATGCCGAAAAAACGTACGGAATAATAATCAAGACCTGAAGGAACTTAATAAGTGAGAATGCTGAATAGCATTCTCATTGATAAAGAAAAACAGGAAAACAATAAGTGAGAATGCTGTATAGCATTCTCACCGATTAACCTTTAGACTTATTTAAATAAGCTATGCAATTATTCTGACTGCAAGTAATAAGAGGGATAGGAGAGGGATAGGTGGGATTTGATTGAGGAGATTTTGATTTATGATCTGGGGTCTTAAATCAGTCCAAACTTTGTCATAAAGTTCCTCTATACCTTTTTTCCTCACTACCTGAGAACTTCCAGTCTCCAGCGTGGATCCTTCAGTCCAGCCGATAGCAGCTTCACTCCTGAGTCTCCTGGATGATTGTAGCTCAGGTCCAACTCTTTCAGATGGGAGGGGTTGGAGGTCAGAGCAGAGATCATTGAAGCACAGCCTTCCTCTGAGACCAGAGAGGCTGACAAGCTGCAGGCACACAATTCAACACATGATGTTAACATGACAAAGTAGTGCTTGTTATGCCAGAACGCTGTTTGAATATGATTATTATTATTAGTTATAATTTGGTATTATAATTTTAATAATAGGTCATTCAAACTCAAATAGTAGTAATGACAAAATATGGTTCAAGTGGTGGTGATTCCAAGGCTATAAGCTTGTAATGACTAAATACCACTAATGCATTTATTAATTAGCTGTTATAAACAGCTAATTAATAAATGCTGGAACAGGATAACTGGTCGGTTTCTGACCGATGAGATTTATCCAGCAAGCTATGAGAACCCCAATATAACTGCCATTAGAGTTTAAATCGTTACTTCTTTATCACCTATCAGAATCAGATATACTTTAATAATCCCAGAGGGAAATTGCTGTTTCAGTACTATCACCATTACATAAACATCAAAAACATTTCAGGGGGGAGACGTTCACTGAGGCTGTGCTGCCAAGGACACTACTGTCTCCACAAGGCGCTGCTCTTGACATGGGGGAAGTGGAGGGAGAAAAAAAGACAGATGCTTGACAATTTATGCTGTCACAAGTAAAGAATCAAGCAACCGACAAAAAAAACTTATTGCACGAGAAGCACAAATAAACACAAGACACATATTCAGAAGGTAAACATTTGAGACCCGTCGCGTGTACGTAAGTTCATCAGTTTTATGAGCATCATTTATGTGTGACTGTATGGGTGAAAGTGTTTATATCTCCGTAAACACTCTCCAGAGGCCATTGTCCTTGATGTTATCAGCCGACCAACAGTTCAAAAAAGCATCCACAGGTGTCCGCGGGGAAGGGGGGTAGCTGGGGAGCTTTTCTGAGCATTTTCCGCCATAACAATCCAGAAGTAGAGATAGGTATAATCCAAATATGTTATTTGCTATGAGGGCAAGCTGCACTCCCTTTCCTGTCAGCTTTAAGTCTTTTGTTGGCTCCAAATGGTAAATCCAATTTTCCAAATTGTTGGGCTTTTCCGCGCTTCACTTCCAGATTTTATCCCATCACCCTCCTTCACCTTCCAGGTCTGTCCGTTCACAGCCTTAGTGAGCGCGTCATATGCAGCCGGCAGCCTGATCAAGGCCGAATGGCTACTGACATCCGCTGTATTTGCCGATATTTAAAAAATCCACAAAAAACAATAAGTAGAGATCCAAGTATCCTGAATCCAAATGTAAACGTTTCAAATGTCCAGGAATGACAAAGTTGAAAGACACACCATTTTCCATCTAAGAATTTAGGGTGTATCCCACAAAATGAGTCAAATCAGGACCAGACGGGTCCCCCTTTCGTTGCCTACCCGTTGAAAAAAATGTATCCAATGTAAATGTCTCTGTATTAATGTCAGATGTTAACTCGAAAAGAGGCAAGTCTATTCTGAAAGACCATGCAACCCTGGATCAAAATAAACAGACCTTAATTATTCCACACGTTGTGTTTATTCAACCAAAAGCAAATCCCTGTTACAGTAATTATTCTGATTCCACAACCTTGGAAGCTCTACACATTACTAAACTAAACATGCAAAATATATGTGAAAATAAAAGTTAAAAATGGATTAAAATAAGAGACAGCAATTCTTAGTTCACTCAGTTGTTTAAACATCACATTCAAGACGTCGGCACTGACGCAGCAGCATTGAAAGGCAAAACAGCTTTGAGAATCCAGCTAGATGCTTCAATGTTTTCCAACAAGCTAGCAACAGCTTAGCTATGCTGCACCTTCCCAAGATGGCGACTATGGATGACGCATGACCTACAACTTTTTGTGATGCGTGAGGAGAAGCTCCTAATGAGGTAACCAGTGCTTACGCTAAACGTGGGGTGGTGCCTTGAGGAAGCAGGTGGCCTGAATGAGAAATTCAAAGAAAATGCACAAACTAGAAGAAGGGTGCAGAAAGAGATTGAACTGATAAGGAGAAAGCAAAGAGCGGGGTAAAGGATGGAAAAATCGGCTCTCGGCGGAGCGACTTATAAAAACCACAAATCAACACAGCCAAAATCACTTACAAAAATGCATGTACATACATCAGAAAATTCAGCAGTTGAAACAAAACTCCGTCTTGGAGTAAACAAGCATTAAACTAAATCCTATTAGGTTTCTCTGCCCAGGCACTAAAATAATATCACCTTATGGGTAAAAGGAGGAAAAAAAAGGGGGATAAATCTCTGTCGTTGCCTCGGCTGGGGTCCGGGGCGCTCCGAGTCCGCAGATCTGCTTCAGCTCAGCGAGCTGGTGCGTCGGACAGAGGGGAACGGGAGGAAAAGTTCCTTCGTCTCTCTCTCTCGGCTTTTCAGACGCTTTGTTCGGCTAAAACAAAAGCGTGGTCCCTTTATGATCACCGGGAGATAACGGTTCTCAGTCTTCGATCGAAGAGGGTTTAAAAAAAAGTACTTTTTTAGTCGACCTCCTGCATCAGCAGTGCAGGGATGAAGTTGCTTCGAAAATCCTCGGCCCAGCGAGAAAATCGAGCACTGCACGTGGGGAGAAGTAAGAAGAATGAAGGCAGCGTGCAGCTGTGTTTTATACCTTTCCATAGCAACGTTATCTGTTCGCTTCGTCGTTAGGGTCGGCGGCCATTTTGGGCCGTGTTGCATGATGGGAGTTTGTGGCCATTTTGACCACATTGCATCAACGGAAATACAGTCCGTCACGTCCCGAACTGGCGTTACATGCTCAAGAAGCTGCTGATCAGCTGGTTTCCATTCCATTAAGGACATTTCATCCCAGCACTGCGTGTCCTGGCCCAGTAACATCATCAGAGACCCCTCACACCCTCACCATGGAGTGTTCTCCCTGCTGCCCTCTGGGAAGAGGTTCCTCAGTATCCGTTGCAGGTCCACAAGTTCTGAAACAGCTTTTTCCCTGTTGCCATCAGACTGTTGAACTCTAAACTGGACTCTGCATCAGATTTGCATTATTATTTTGCACTACCAATGTTGCCGAACTTTTATAATAACTGCACCATATTTTGCGCTGCACTGAACTTTTCATATTAATGAACAGAAATCTGGTTTCAACAGGATGGAGAACTTAGTACCTGAGAGTTTCCAGTCTGCAGTTTGGTCTCTCCAGTCCAGCAGAGAGAAGCTTCACTCCTGAATCCTGCAGGTTGTTGTTACTCAGGTCCAGTTCTCTGAGACTGGAGGACTGGGAGCTGAGAACTGAGGACAGAGCTTCACAGCTTCTCTCTGAGAGGTTACAGCCACTCAGTCTGAGGAGACAGGGAGAAACATCTGCTATTAAACAATTCATCAGAAATATTGTTGATTTCTTTACAGTCACCAATGTTCTCTTTGGAAAGATTGATGGATCTGTCTGATGTTGCACATTTTTATGTTGCCTTTTTTTTGTGATCTGGTTCATTATAAATAAATTACTTTTAGGTGTAATTTAGGATGCTGAAATGGAGAAAAAGTGAGGAGGCTCAGAGAAACTTTGTGAATTAAAAGAAAAAAGAAGACTGTTCCAGAGCCATGCGTCGAGGTGAGTCCGACTATCTAGTCGGAACCTCTCCACCTCGCGCTCTAGCTCAGGCTCCTTCCCCACCAGAGAGACAACATTCCACATCCCAAGAGCCAGTTTCTGCAGTCGAGGATCGGAACGCCAAGGTCCTCGGCCCTGACTGCCACCCATTTCACAACGTACCCGACCCCTTTGGTCTCTCTGACAGGTATTGAGCCATTTGGAAGAGGAACCCATGTTAACTCTTCGGGTGTGCCCGGCCGGGCTCCATGGGTAAAAACACGGCCTCCAGAGGGGGGCCCCGGTGTCCCACGTCTGGACGAGGGAACACCACGTCCATTTGTCTTATTTATCAAAATGGGTCTTTGGGCGGCTCTTTGTCTGGTCCCTCGCCTAGGAACTGTCTGCCTTGGGTGACCCTACTAGGGGAATAAAACCCCTGACAGCATAGTCAGGGCTCTCAACTCTCACGCATTGACCGTGTGACACACGCATTTCACTGACTTCACACGCTCACATGGAGCACATGGCATTTCTCATGCATAAAAATAACAAAGCCCATATGGGCTGCGGATGATCTGTTCACAGCTCTGTCCATCCAGAGCTCAGTATAAACTCTGCATTCTGCTGAGCTGTTTCGGCTTCTTTTACAGCTTGTGACCATCAATTCCTGGTGCAGCTGGTGTTAACACAGGGTGTCCACGGATCCTTAAAAAGTCTTAAATTCCACAATGTAAAAATAAGGCCTTAATTAGCATTAAAATGTCTTAAATCAGTATTTCAAAGGTCTTAAATGCAATCAAACCGACACCATAAATTATTATTTTATTTTCCTCAAATCAAGTAACATTACATCTAAAAAATATTTTCTTGCAGAAAAAAAATAGGCGGAACCAATTAACAAATTACAAGTTCACGGGGGGTTAACTAGGTGCGTCGGACCGACTGGATATTAGCAGATGGTGGAAATTTCTCGCTTTAACCTTTAACCATGGGGAAGTGTAAATTTAATGAAAATTGGTTGCATAATCCTAAATTTGCACCGTAGTTAAGACCAGTTTGTGTAAATGCGTTCGAAGTCCAGTGTATACTGTGCAAGAAAGTATTAAAACTCGGAACAATGGGGATCAGAGCATTGGAGACCCACATGCAGTGCGAAAAACACAAAGTGGCTGCGGAAACCTGTCGGAAAACACTAGGTATTTCTCAGTTCTGTTCCGTTGTGCCCACATCAGTACCACAGAGTGCTGGAGTTTGGTGGGACACAGCTAATTGTGGTTGGGAGCTGTGGCCTCCACACCCTACATAACGCCTGCAAACATGGCTTCTCCATATGGAAGCTGGAGAAGGTTCTGAGGGCCTTGGACATACTCTTCCACAATACACCAGCTAGGAGGGAGGATTTGACTGCTCTAAACGAATGCAAAAAAATTCCACTTCTGTTCTGTGGACACAGATGGCTCGAAAATCTACCAGTTGTGGAGAGAGCTTTGGAATTCTGGCCATCAGTGACCATGTACATGGTTGCAGTCAGGAAAAAGAAGCTACCAAATCGGGGAACAGCATCGTATGACACTCTTGAAGTTGCTGAAAAAGAGCCTCTTATACTGGCAAAGCTACATTTCTACATGGCTATCACAAGGACCTTAAGTCCTTTTCTTACCTTCTATCAAACAGATGTACCAGTGATTCCGTTCCTCGCCAAAGACCTGGCTGAGCTGATGAAGGTAATTCCATTACTGCACTCTATTCTGATAATGCTAATAATTAATCTGATAATTTTAATGTCGTACCGCGCACGTGACGTCACCATCTCAAGAGCAACGCCCCTTGCCGCTTTGGTAGGACAAACAGGTAGAGAGCGCCCATAGCCACCAGCCATTATACGCGCAACAGAAACAGCGATATGACCGACTTTATAGCCGTTAAACATTCGCAAGACGATGTCCCAGGCACACGGTTTACTGGTCGAACTGTCGAAGAACACACCAACCTTCAGCTCAAACGATGGCTTGAGTGTTGAGGGCTTAAAAAGACCGGAAAACGGGCCGAGTTGATCGAACGGTAAGTAATTGTTTTTTTTCCCTGCTCGGCGTTCATGGCGTCGTCGGCCGTTTTTTTTCTGTTTGTAATCACCGTCCAGGAATCGGTATATGTTGCCAATAGGTAGCTACAAAACAACTGTTTACATCTCAGCTGCCATGATAGCCGATATGCTATCATGGTAGCAGGCGCTTCATTCGATTGCTCGGTTGACAAAGGTAAATGGTATTCAAAAAACTCTTACCTGTTTACTACTTGATGTCACTGGAATTGGGTCAGGATGTTCTTCGGTTGGGCCCTTTCCTCCAACAAAATGCTTGCTACATATGTACGTGAATTTGGTAACTTTTTCCGGGTTGAACTGTTGTGTGGGCTGACCGCACCGGTGTACCCAACGCACACATTTCTCCTTGGCAGTCTTGAAGAAAACATCCTTCATATGCGGCCGATCAGCGTACCTCGAGTCGCTGTTGCACGTTCCATAGCAACAATGTTTAAAAACCCTGGTCTTAGACTTGGAAAAAGCAGTCGTTTTAAGAGTAAAACCAAGGGTAACGCACAGTGTTTTACAGCGAAACAGCGGAGGACAGAGCAAGCTTGCCCTACCGCGTATCACGTGATATGACGTATTGTGATGTCACGTTCTAAAAATAGCTCGCTCGCGGTACGCCATTGCAATTTTATGGAAGTTTGCATAGCTTAAAGGACAAGGGGATTAAGCAAACAAAAAGAACAATACTTGTTACAATAATATACTACAATAGTATTTTTATGTTGAATGTTGAATAATTAAATTGAAATTACATTCAATATTTGGGTAACATTCTTTGTGTGTCTTTTGGCAGAGTATCCTTAGGCATTTTGTCAAGAAAGAGGTACTCAAGGATATCAGTTTACTGCAGCTGGTTGAGCTGAAGGTCAATGACAAACAGCTGGGTCAATCTAAAGGAAGTAAACATGGGATTGGGTGCAGAATCACTCCTTAAGGTATTATTTCACCTAAAATTGTAATTTTGATGGATTCAGCTGAAAGCTTGATTTTATAATAGTTAATAATAGGTTGTTTACATCCTCCCATCAGGAACTACAGAAACAGAAAAAGATAGGTGAACTCACAGCCCTGGAGTTTAGGAAAGACTGTGTCAAGGTGATGTGTACCATCATCCAGAAAGTACAGGAAAAGAGCCCAATAAAGTATCCTGTAGTGAGGCAGGTGGCTTGTTTGGACCCCAGCATGATGATGCCTGACCCTGATTGGTGCAAGTGCAGTATGACAAAACTGGTGCAGAGGTTTTTGCAAGCCCAACAGTTGTCAGGAGGTGTCTCTGCTGGTAGGAAAGAATAGTTCAGTTCTATCAAAATGTATTAAATCAAGTTATGAAATATGGTTTTAAATGTAAAAACTGGCTTATGTAAATATGTATGTGGTATATGCATACTTTTTTATAATTAAATTAATATTATTTTTGTTGTTTTCTGCAGGTGATGTTATAATCCAGCAGTTCAATGAATTTTTATCCAGTGAAAATGAGAGCTTATTCTCATACAAACCAACAGAAACCAGGCTAGATATATTCCTGCATGGCGTTCTTGGGCAGCGCTGTGAGTTATGGAGCTTTTGCAAGAAACTGCTTCTCCTGTCCCATGGGCAGGCAACAGTGGAGAGAGGATTCTCCATTAATAAAGAAGTGGAGACCTGCAATATGCAGGAGAAAACAATGGTCAGTCATCGACTAATATGCGATTATGTCAGCATCTGTGGAGGGCTCCTCAATGTCCCTCTCGAAGGAGTTACTGACCTCAGCTGCATCTGCTAGATCAAGATACAGAATGCACCTTGATCAGCAGAAAAAAAATAAGATCAATGATGTCCTGGCACAGAAGCGCAAAGCTTTGGAAGACAACACCGAGGACTTGAGAAAAAAAAGAAGAGAATTCTGGTCCAGGTATCTACAAGCCTTCAGAAGGATGCTGACCAGCTTGCAGAAGAAGCTGAGGGAAAAGCTGGCACCTTGATGGCACAACTCATTACAAAATCCAACACACTGAGGAAGCGATATAAAGAAAAAACAAATGAATTACAGCAAATTGAGATCGAGTTGGATACGAAGTGCAAAGAACTGAGATCTATACAGTAAAAACCCAATGTTCTGGTTCATGGCATGCAATGTACATGCATCATGTTACTGCTGTGCAGTTTCTTTAAAATCTTTGTAGGCTGTTAATATTCTGCCTTATAAGTCAGTCTTTGCACATTTTTGCAATTTATTGTTCTTTCACGCTTTCAATATAGCAATAAACAATGTGTGTTAAGGATGGAAATTGGTGGTATTATTTGCTGTTTGCAAATTTGTTGATATGAAATTGGTCTTAAATTTCATTCTACATGGTATTAAAAAGTCTTAAATCTAACTCTCAGAAACCTGCAGATACCCTGTAACAGAGGAGCAGGAAGAGTGATCAGAGTTATAAATAATTTTGATCTTAACCAGTGGTGACAGTAAGCCGGTACCGTCCGGTACTGCGTACACAGGAGGCAAGGAGGAGAGCGGCTCCCAGATGAAGCCTTCATTCAGAACCAGTCATGGCTGCACGCTGGATCAGAAAACAGTTCTGCTAATCAGATGCAGTTTAAAACGCCACTTAGTCTGTTTATAAGTTGTTGTTTTTTATTAATTCTGCATTAATAATGTTTGTGTGTTTCTGTGCCTCAACACTCTTACTGCTCCTTTCTCCTCCATTCCCTCAGACCCAGGTGCTTTTATCAGCGGCCAGCCTTCAAAACGGAGGGAGTTTAAGTGGAGAATAATGACGAGGTTCTTCAGAACTCCAGGAATTACAGCAAAGATGGACCCAAATAACCCAGTTTATGCTGGAGAACCTGCAGAACCCACATAGCAGATCACAGCCGTGTGTTCTGGTTCTGACCCAAGCTGGATGTGTTCTGGTTGTAGCCCTTTAATCCTCACAAATGAAGTGAGTGGGCTCTGGGTTCTATCAATCTATTCAATGTTTCCTTCAAAGTATTATCTGGGATCTCTGCACGGTATCAGGTTTTAGTACTAAACACTGAACACTGGAATAATGAGGCACAGACTACATCACCACTTGACACAAGGTAGAAAGCAGGGCTGTCCAACCTACGGCCCGCGGGCCAACTGTGGCACTTGGTCCACTTTTTATTGGCCCACAGCAAATTCTGAAAATATAACTGAATATGGCCGCACAAGAAGCTGGAGCTCAACTCTGCTGCACTTCTCAGTTTCAACAGTAGATGGAGCCACAGAAACGAAATTAAGCAAATAAAAACTTCTACCGTGAGTCACCAGAGATGGCAGCACTGAAGACACGCAAAATATCAAGTGAGTGAAGAAGATTTCAAAGACGGTGGGAAAATGAGTATTTCTTCAAAGAAACCAACAGAAAGTGTGTCTGTTTGATTTGTAATGAAGATGTTGCTGTGATGAAAGAGTATAATGTCCGTCGGCACTATGAGACCAAACATCAGAGCTACACTTCGTACACCGGTACCCAACCAACACAGAAAGTCAAGCTAATGGCAGCTAGCCTGCAAGCTCAACAGCAGGTTTTTTTATTCTAACAAAAAACAGGAAAACGCCACAACAGCAAGTTATGAAGTCACTAAACTTATTGCCCAGCACTGCAAACCGTTTTCAGACGGTGATTTCATAAAGCAGAGCCTCATCAAAGTCACAGAAATAATGTGGCCAGAAAAAAGGGCGGATTTCAACAATGTGAGTGTATCCAGAAATACAGGTGTGTGGAGAATCCAGGACTTATCCACTAACTCCAAACTTCAGCTGAGAGGCTTGTGCTTCTGGGTTTTACTCCATAGCAGTGATGAGAGCACAGATGACACAGACACCGAGCTACTGTTCATGACGGGCGAGCCCAAAGGAACTGCATGGTTGGTGTGCGCCAAGGTAAAAGAGAGCGGAGGTGAGGCTGTTAGGATGTATATTCCACCAAGAAGCACTGTGTGCCAAGACTGTCCAGCTGGACCATGTGATGAACACTGATGGAGAAACTGTCAACATAACTGGAGCTAGAGGACTGTAGCACGGAGAATTTCAGGCTTTCCTGTCTGATGTGGATGCTGACTACGGGGATGTACTCTACCACTCTGATGTGGATGCTGAATACGGGGATGTACTCTACCAATCTGATGTGGATGCTGAATACGGGGATGTACTCTACCAATCTGATGTGGATGCTGAATACGGGGATGTACTCTACCACTCTGATGTGGATGCTGAATACGGGGATGTACTCTACCACTCTGATGTGGACGCTGAATACGGGGATGTACTCTACCACTCTGATGTGCACTGGCTCAGCCACGGCTCTGTGCTGCAGCGCTTTGATTGGCTGAGATCAGAAATGGAGCAGGGTTTAACAGAGAAGGGCCGACCTCTTCATGAACTAAGTGACCCTCTGTGGCTGGCAGACCTGGCATCTTTAGTTGATCTTACGCATCATCTGAATACACTGAACAAGAAGCTACAAGGCAAAGAAAAGCTGGTGCCACACCTGTATGCACACCTGAAAGCCTTCTGGGTAAAGCTCCGCCTCTTTGAGACACAACTACGAGGCTTTAATGCTGCACACTTCCCTGCTCTGTCTGAAATCACGTCTGCTTTTCCAAAGGCCGACCTTTCTGCTAAAAAGGAGAAATATGTGTCTGTGATTGCATCTCTGCTGACAGAATTCAACCAGCGTCTCCAAGATTTTTCTGTCATTGAAAAACAAATCCAGCTGTTCTCCACCCCCTTCCTGGTGGATGCTGAAGAAGTGGAAGAGAGTCTGCAGTTATAACTGCTTGAAATGCAATGTGATGATTCTCTGCAGAGTCAACATCAGCTTCTCTCCCTCACTGAATTCTTTCAGAGTTTGGATAATGCCAAGTTTCCTCTGATGAGACGCCACGCAGAAACAATGATGAGCCTGTTGGGCTCAACATCCAGATGTGAACAAAGATTTTCTCTGTTAAATCAGAACAAACCTAGACTGAGAAGCAGAATGACTGACAGCATCTCTGTGAAGTCCTTTGTGTCTCAACCACCAAACTTTCTGCTGACATGTCAGCCATCCTTCAATCAAAGGACAGCATCACTGCTCCCACTGACTGCAATGTTCTTCACATTATAGCTGACTTAGAAATACACACAGTATTCATGTGGCAATATGGCACCTCTAGTGTGGCCCTTTGTTTAGTTTTCTGGATTTGGCCCTCACTAAAAAAATTTGGACACCCCTGGTATAAAGTGTTAATGTTCCCGTGAAAAAAGGTGAATAAAATAAATCTACTTTAGGACGATTAAATGAAATAAAGACAAGTAACAAGTGTTTCTCTGCATAAAACACTAAAATAAAAACACTCAGGGTGTCTATCTAAAATCACAGTTCAATAATATTTGCTTAAATGCTGATTAATTAAACCTAAAGCCAGCAAACACCAAGCTAACCCTACGCTGCAGGCCTGTTTCCATGCTTGTGAATATGGAGACCAAACTCAGTGGTCGCTTCACTCAAAGAGCAAATAATAAACTAAAAATGTCCCTTGTGCCAGATGAATAATAATCCTAACAGAAACGCTCTGCTCCGTTTAGTCCTCCTCTCCTGTGGAAAAAACTCAGCTCCCACAGTCACGGCTCTGACTCCAATACTAGGCCACCTGCTTTATAAGTTTGTTTTTATTAATTCTGCATTATTTTAACTACATGCGCTGTGTTACTGTGCCTCAACGCTCTTAGTGCTCCTCTCTCCTCCCTTCCCTCAGACCCAGGTGCTTTTATCAGCGACCAACCTTCAAAACGTGAATCACTACGTTTAATGTCCTTCCACTCGTACCAAAATGTCCCAATTAAAGTCAATAGGAGAGTCAGTAGCTGTGTTTCATGCTATTTTGTTTTTAACGACACAGAACCAGCGGTGCTTCAATGGAATGCTGCCTTGCTCTTTAATTCAGGTGAGCATAATTACGTTAAATGTAATTTAGGTGTGGACTTTTAAGGGTCATTTTAAGGAACTTGTAACATCAGGGGCTTAAGCTCAGACCCATTATTCCTTTCTGTTTCCTCTAAAGGAGCCCTTTACACCATTTATTTATGCATTTTTCCCACTGTTTATCCCTTGCATGTAGCGCACCAATGAGGGTAAAAAAAAGTGATTTTTTTCTACCGTCACTTAGGAACCAGAGAGACGCAGAGCTTAAAAAGCTGCACCTTTACTCATCAACTTTGGGGTTGCGTTGCATGAAAAGTGCTATATTTCCTGTAGGATTCCCCAATAGAGACTATTAGTGGGCTAAAAGTGAAGCAGAAAGTCATTATTCCGTACGCTCTGACCAAAAACAAAACGCTCAGAAAACAACTTCAAACTCAGCCTTCAGCTTGGTAATTTGAACTAACATTTCCATCATGTTTTAACAGGTAATGGACAGAAATCTGGTTTCAACAGGATGGAGAACTTTGTACCTGAGAGTTTCCAGTCTGCAGGTTGGACTCTCCAGTCCAGCAGAGAGAAGCTTCACTCCTGAATCCTGCAGGTTGTTGTTACTCAGGTCCAGTTCTCTGAGACTGGAGGACTGGGAGCTGAGAACTGAGGACAGAGCTTCACAGCTTCTCTCTGAGAGGTCACAGCCACTCAGTCTGAGGAGACAGGAAGAAATATCTGCTGTTAAACAATTCATCAGAAATATTGTTGATTTATTTACAGTCACCAATGATCTCCTTGGAAAGATTGATGGATCTGTCTGATTTTACACGTCTTTACGTTGCCTTTTGTTGTAAACTGGTTCATTATAAATAAATTACTTTTAAGTGTAATTTATGATGCTGAGATGGAGAAAACATGAGGAGGCTCAGAGAAACTGTGTGATAAAAACAACAACTTGCTTATCAGGCACTTGCTGCCAAATGTTCAAAAATAACAGAAATGTTTGTGGCAGCGCCGTCAACAGCTGCCATGGCTGATGATGACGGTGGAGGCGACATCAGATCTCTCAGAGGCAGCAACATGTAGCAGAACCTGCGCTAAACTGGGCTGCCTTCAGAACACATAATGTTAATAAACTCCTAAAAAAGTATAAAACCTAATGTAACTGAAGTTTGTATTTAATATTCATGGCTTGATGTTATTTTTGCCTTATTTTCAGCTCGTCTATTTGGGCCTCTGAATTTTATTGATGATGAGGCTCATTAATTTAAAATAACATGTGCCGTCTTTCCAGAGAGAGAAGGAGCAGTGTCTGCAGGCAGTAAATGTTTTAGTTTCATCCTTTGTTTTAACTGCAGGTACGAGTCGGGCTAAAAAACTTTTATATTGTTGTTAATATTATATATTTAAAAAGTGTGGCAGTAATGAAAGATTCTAGCTGATAGAAACCATTTAATATAATGTATTTCAATTTTAAATGGTTTCTGAGTAATGATCAGATCAACGGCTTTTAGGGTCCAAAACTTTGCTGCTGCCGCCACAAACCATCAGGAATTCAGACTTTCAACATGAACAGTTTTCTCTAGTTTACTTGATGGAACATTTCCCAGAGAAAATACAAAGATAAGTTTTAAGGTAAGAGCACTCACTATGTCACGTAATTCACGTACAAATCTGACGAAGGTGAGATGTCTCACTCTGATTGAAACATGAAATCCAAAACCTTCTTAACTGTTTTTAGCATTGAATTACTAAGACTCACTTTAAACTATTAACTTACTTATTATATTATTTATGTAATTTATTCACTCCATAATTTTATTGCTGTCTTTTAACAAAAGGCATGATAATAATGATTATTATTGTTGAATGCATTAAAACTGAAAACTACAACAGCAACTATTCTGACTAGGGCTGTCAAAATAACGAAATAATTTCGATTAATTAATAAAAAATAACAGATTAAAAAAATAACGCAGATTAATCAATGTCGTATAGTAGGGGTTTTCAATAGGTGAGGCGCACCTCCCCTGGGGGGCGCCAAAGAGTCACAGGGGAGGCGCATGAACACAGAGAAGAAGACAGCGCTGCCGCTCAACTATGTAGCAATATTCGTGGCTTCTGTTTGAGCGCGCAGGAACCAATCCAAGCGTGCAGTGAAACAACTCTCAACGCTCAAAACCGGTCTGGCTCGGTCTGAAAAACTCTTCTCAACCCACTGTCCTCGCGGTGAGTTCCATCTCTGCTCGCGCGCTACTTTGCTCATGCACACCTGCTCATTCCACGCTCAACACCAGCTGTGCGCTTGCTCGGCAGTTAAAGCCAATCACAGACAGTTTTTTTTCCCATCCAATCAGAGTATGGCTTGCAAATACTGCATTCAGATGAATTAAATCAAAATGCTGCAGCCTTTGGCAGAAATTACTAAACATCACCGTGGGATTGAAGAAAAACAAATAAAAAGTGTAATATTTTAGCCTAAAATATTTAGGCTAAAGTATTTAGACTAAAATATTAGAGTTACTAAGTGAGGTGTGAAATTTTATTTTGTCTCTTTTCTTTCCAGCTTATGGGAGGTGATGCAAAAGTTTATTCTGATCATAATCATCATGAATGTCATCATTATTTAAAGAGCACTTTAACACGAGGTAAAACAAAGTGCCAAACATCAGAAATACATCAGATAAGAGATAACAACTAATAAAATGCTTGTTTGTTAAAATAGCACTAGGTCTAAATTGTGTATAATTAGCCTAAAAAGTAGATTGGAATACGGAATATGTTGACGTCTGTTAAATTAGGGTTATCTTTTTTATTATTATTTCAGTTGACATCTCCTGTTGACGTGAGTTCAGTTTGACATTGGCATCTGTTTAGTTCAGTTTGTCTGCTGTTGAAAACAGCACTTTAATGTATCTAATGCTGATTATTCATTGAATCATTTGAATTTAAATATTTAAAATACTTTTACAGCAAAAAATATATGCGATTAATTTAGATTAATTAATTACAGAGTAATTAGATAATTTTTTTAATTGATTGACAGCCCTAATTCTGACAAATTTTATTGGGATGGGCATCCTGAATATTTTTAATTTTTCAAAGTGATCACAAAATAAAACCTTTGAGTCCTATACGGTGAATCTGTTCCTGGTTTCTATTCATAGGGAATAAAGGTCAGGCAAAAGTTAAAAAAATCTATCAATGAACTAACATTAACATCATGTTTTTAGCAGTTAATGGACATAAATCTGGTTTTAACAGGATGGAGAACTTTGTACCTGAGAGTTTCCAGTCTGCAGTTTGGTCTCTCCAGTCCAGCAGAGAGAAGCTTCACTCCTGAATCCTGCAGGTTGTTGCTACTCAGGTCCAGTTCTCTGAGACTGGAGGACTGGGAGCTGAGAACTGAGGACAGAGCTTCACAGCTTCTCTCTGAGAGGTCACAGCCATTCAGTCTGAGGAGACAGCGAGAAAAATCTGCTATTAAACAATTCATCAGAAATATTGTTGATTTCTTTACAATCACCAATGTTCTCCTTGGAAAGATTGATGGATCTGTCTGATTTTACACGTCTTTATGTTGCCTTTTGTCTTGAACTGGTTCGTTATAAATAAACTGAAGCAACATGAATCAATATTTAGCTCATTAGCAGATTTATCTCTATCAGAAATAAAAGCAGCAACAATCTGTGTCCTTACAGAGCTTTGTTGGAGGCTTTAACCACTGGCAGCAGCCTCAGGAGAACCTCCTCTGAAGCAGAGTATTTCTTCAGGTCAAACACATCCAGATCTTCTGCTGATGACACTAAGATGAAGATCAGAGCTGACCACTGAGCAGGAGACAGTTCATCTGTGGAGAGACTTCCTGAACTCAGAGACTGTTGGATCTCCTCCACTAGAGAACGATCATTCAGTTCATTCAGACAGTGGAACAGATTGATGCTTTTCTCTGCAGACACATTCTCACTGATCTGCTCCTTGATGTACTGAACTGTTTCCTGATTGGTCAGTGAGCTACTTCCTGTCTGTATCAGCAGACCTTGTAGGCGTCTCTGATTGGTCTCCAGTGAAAGTCCCAGGAGGAAGCGGAGGAACAAGTCCAGGTGTCCATTTGGACTCTGTAAGGCCTGATCAACAGCTGTCTGGTGAAGAGACTTTAGATTAAATAATAAAGACAACTTAGATGTTTGTGTTTTTTTCATCAGGTTGACACCAGAGTTGATGAAGGTCCGATGAACATGAAGAGCAGCCAGAAACTCCTGAACACTCAGATGGACGAAGCAGAACACCTTGTCCTGGTACAGCCCTCTCTCCTCTCTAAAGATCTGTGTGAACACTCCTGAGTATACTGAGGCTGCTCTGATATCGATGCCACACTCTGTCAGGTCTGATTCATAGAAGATCAGGTTTCCTTTCTGCAACTGATCAAAAGCCAGTTTTCCCAGAGACTCAATCATCTTCCTGCTCTCTGGACTCCAGTGTGGATCTGTTTCAGCTCCTCCATCATACTTGACCTTCTTCACTTTGGTCTGAACCACCAGGAAGTGGATGTACATCTCAGTCAGGGTGCTGGGCAGCTCTCCTCCCTCTCTGGTCTCCAACACGTCCTCCAGAATCGTAGCAGTGATCCAGCAGAAGACTGGGAAGTGGCACATGATGTGGAGGCTTCTTGATGTCTTCATGTGGGAGATGATCCTCCTGGCCTGCTCCTCATTTCTGAATCTCTTCCTGAAGTACTCCTCCTTCTGTGGGTCAGTGAACCCTCTGACCTCTGTCACCATGCCAACACACTCAGGAGAGATCTGATTGGCTGCTGCAGGTCGTGTGGTTATCCAGAGGCCAGCAGAGGGAAGCAGTTTTCCCCTGATGAGGTTTGTCAGCAGAACATCCACTGAGGTGGACTCTGTAGCATCAGTCAGGATCTCCTGGTTCTGGAAGTCCAGAGGAAGTCGACTCTCATCCAGACCATCAAAGATGAACAGAACCTGGAAGTGTTCAAAGCTGCAGATTCCTTTGGTTTCAGTAAAGAAGTGATGAACAAGGTCCACCAAGCTGAACTTTTTCTCTTTCAGCACATTCAGCTCTCTGAAGGTGAATGGAAATATGAAGTGGATGTTCTGGTGGGCTTTGTCTTCAGCCCAGTCCAGAGTGAACTTCTGGGTTAAGACTGTTTTCCCAATGCCAGCCACTCCCTTTGTCATCACTGTTCTGATTGGTTGATCTCTTCCAGGTGGGACTTTAAAGATGTCTTCTTGTCTGATGGTTGTTTCTGGTCTGTGTGGTTTCCTGGATGCTGTTTCAATCTGTCTGACCTCATGTTCATCATTGACCTCTCCAGTCCCTCCCTCTGTGATGTAGAGCTCTGTGTAGATCTGGTTCAGAAGGGTTGGACTTCCTGCTTTAGCGATCCCCTCAAACACACGCTGGAACTTCTCCTTCAGACCAGATTTAAGTTTATGGTGACAAATTGCAGCAAAATGTTCTAAATGAACAGAAAAAGTAAAATCAGGAAGGAAACCAAATGATCTTCTGAAGATGATGTGAATAAATGTGATTCCATCTCTTCAGACATCAGTAAATGTGTGATTTATCCATCAGGTTAAATCTTTGTAGGAATCCTCTTACTGCTCTGCAGACGGTCAGCCAGCTCCTCCTGCTTCATTCTCCTCAGGAAGTTCAGAGTGATCTTCATCAGTGCCTCTCTGCTGCTCCTCCTCTGCTCTTCATCCACACCTTCCAACACCTCCTCGTCATCTCTCTGACTCTCTGAGCAGTCTGGGTCATCTGGACTCAGAACCCTCTGGATCTTCTTCAGCTCCTTCTTCACAAAAGTGACAATGTTGTCCTCCAGCAGCTGGAACAGAATAATATATGAAGGACACATCAGACTGAGATCATGGATCCAAACATCAGAACCATGTTGGACAGACTGACGGTCCACTGGTCCACAAAGTCCAGCATGGAGACGACTGAACAGAACCGATGGAAAAGTAGTTGTTGTACATGTACAGACCATAAATATGGAGTCCAGCTGGGTTTGATGCTGCCGGGCAGACGGACCTCTGGGAACCTCTGAGTTCTGCTGGTCCACTCTGTGGAGGAACTAAAACAATTAGGAAGGAAGGAAATATTCATCCAGCAGTTTTCACAGATGAAATCACCAAGAGCTTCACAGTAAAAGTCCTTAAAACAGAAAAACTGAGCATCAAATGAACACGATACAAAGAAGTTAAAAAGAGGAAGATGAAATAAAAGGCCAGAACCACCCTGTAGACATTTAAAAAGTGGGTTTTGAACTGGGACTTCAAACTGTCCACACTGTCAGCAGATCTGATGCTGGTGGGGACAGTGACCCAGAGCTTGGAGACAGTGGAGGTGAAGGTTCTGTCCACACAGGTCTTCAGGACAGTGTGTGGGACATCCAGCAGGTTCTGATGACTAGATCTGAGGTGGCGTGGACCTGGAGGAGGTCTGAGATATGTGGCTGTGTGTCCATGTAAGGTTCTGTCCTGGATGTGATGGTGAGTATTTTAAAATGGATCCTGTAGGTCCCTGGAAGCCAGTGAGCTCACATTATATCTGTCCACACAGAGACAATCAGAAGGTAAAGGTCCATGAAGGACATCTGGATGTGAGCAGAAAACCAGAGGTTGGAGATGTTTAATGTTCCTGCTGATCCACTAAGAACCAGCAGAACCTCTGATGGTCCACTTCAGCTCAGCTTGGTTCCACCAACCACATGATGAAGCTTTCCTTCCCTGCTGAACTGCTCTCACAACGCACACAGGAACCAAGTCTTGATGGGTCAGACTGGCTCTACCAGCTATTTCCCAGCGGGTCGTGGAAATGTGATCCACTGTTAGTCTGACATGGAGCCAGGAAGCAGCAGAACCTCCTGATCAGCATCAACACTCCAGACATGAAGACATGAAGGTGTTTTCATCAGAACAGGGCAGCTGATTTCTGGAGATAACGGATCAAACCTCTGTCTGCAGATAGAACTGGAACATCTGAGAGCTCACTGGGAGGAACTGGGTTTCTGTTCTTGGCTCTTAAAGAAATGTAACGGGTCATTTCCAGAACCTCAGACCCCGACTGAGGAGACCGGTCCATACTAGGGGTGGTGATTGGCTAAAATATCACAACATGATTCCTTGCAGTGAAATCAGGATTTTGTTAGTTTCCCAAAGTAACAATAAAGCTGTTGAAGAAAAATCTAGAGAAGCATTTAGACCAGAGCATTTCTGACACATTTTAATGAGTTGCTGCAGTTCTGCTAACTTGTCTGAAGCTCAACTGAAATGTAATAAATCCATTGAGATATTTAAGAGCTGAAGAACAGCTGCAGCTCTAAACTCCTGTGAGGGAACAACACCAAGTCTCTGGTTCTGATCCCAGTGATTGTTCCAGCTCCAGCTGAGAAGAACTGAAACTCTTCAGTCAATAAAACTGAGGAAGACTTTCAGATACGATGACAAAACGGTTCAGGAACAAAGAAAGAAAGTCCATTTGGTTCCATGTTGGGTTTGATTCAATCACTATGAATATGGGAGAGGGACTAAACAGTCCAGTTAGCTCATTAACATGGAACAGAACCAATCAGAGTGAGCTCCAGTCCAAACTAAATCTTTGACTTTAAGCAGAGAAAAGTGTTTAATGATGGCGACTAATCAATGAGGCCCAAAAGCAAACAGATCAGAGCTGTTAAACATGATGTAGCAGCATCCAGGACGCCTCCAACAACATCCATTCTTTCCACTTTCACTGCTGTGGTTCTGGAGAACATCCAACACACACCGCTTCACATATGAACATAGAAATGTGGGAAAAAGAGCTGAGCTCACGTTAAACACATGTTGGAATAAAAACATTTCAGACTGACTCAGTTTCCACAGTTACAGCAGTTAGATACAGCTCACCTCTCTGAGGACGAAGGTCCTGAAGATTTGAAGAAAAGAGGATGATCCTTTGACCTGTTGCTCTTGAAGGACACACGGCTGGGTTCTGGTTCTGGCTTGACTGTTTGATGGATTCTGATGGAAACATAATGATCAAAACACATTCTTAGAGGTTCTGCTGACATACCAGCCCACATTTACTTCAGTGACCCATATAGGCAGGAACTGAAATAAAAAATGTAATTGTCTACAAGTTAAATAATGGCTCTGTGTTAATTGTCTATTTATGTTTGATGCAGAACAACTCTGGGTAAAAACTAGGACCCATATGGGTATCAGAGGTTCTGGTACATTTGAACCCCTTAATCAGAGACTGTGTGAGAACCTCCATAGAGGGACCAGCTGTTTCTGTTGATCTGGGTCGTATTTAGACAGAAACTAAATGTAAAGATTGTTCCATAAATGTCTGATCAGCCGTCCTTCTTTCTAGGATGAATAATGTTGAACACATGTTGGTCATCAAGGTCCAGGAAATGTTCTGGAAGTTGGTGAGTTTTTCCAGATGTGTCCTGCTGGAACCCAGAGCTCTAAGCAACAGGCTGGTGTCACTCAGCTGGTTGTGCAACACTGACTTGCTGTTTGTCAGAAGCCACTGGTACCATGCTGAGCTGCTCTGTTCAGTCTGGATGAAGCAGCAAAGAGGAACAGCAGCAGCTTCAGGACCACTTGGTCTCTTCTGGCCTGATATAGTGAGAACGCTGTGTGAAAAGGGCTCTGGACACTTAGAGATGCTGATCTCACCTCTGAGCGTGGCTCTGGCTCTCAGCTTCCCCACACAGAGTGGTTTTAGAGGGAGGGACTCCCTCCTCTCTGTCCTCACACTGATCCATGCTGCTGAATTCACATCCACATCAGCTCACACACACTTTCTACCTTCACCTGCAGAGGAAACACAAATCATTCATCTGCACATCAACTCTGATCATCCTTTACATCATTAGTGCTGGAAAAAGATCAGCTGCTCCTCCTCTGATTGGCTCTTCTTCTCTGCTTCATATCAGTGTCAGTTGAATGCAGTCAGACAGCAGTGAGAGGCAGAGGAAGCTGCCATCAGCTGCTGTACTTCTACTATCAGTCCACTAGATGGAGCCATGGAGCAACATTTCATCCACTGACACTGATTCACTCTGACTAAACATCAGCAACTATTTTATTTCACAATCATCAAACTCTACAAGTGGATTATCTGCTGCATCAAAGCTGAACTATTTAATAATCTGACTGAATCAAACACATTTTAACACTGATGTCATTTTATTTTGAAAGGACTCACAGGAAGCAGCAGGAAGCTGTTGTGTCTGACTTTAACGGGAGACCAGAGTTTGATACCAGGAAATAAAAACATGAAGCAGTTTGTTGAGTGAAGAAAACAAAGAAACATCAGCTGTTCATCATGTTGTTTGGTTCCAGTTCATCAATAATCTAATAATCCTGTAGATTAGTCTTCAGACAGCAGAGATGAAACTTTGTGCTGAAATCAGAAGTGAACATGTTCTCCAGACATCAGAGAGCAGAAACAAAGAGGAAAGTTCCTCAAGACAAAGTTCTGGTAGGAAACAAAGCAAACTTACAGTTTGTTCAGACGGTCCAAAGTGCTGAAGAACAAGATCTGAACAACAGACTGAGACCAAACAGAACCACCGTAGAACCAGACTGGGTGCCTCACCTGAACAGGTGAGTTCAAACCGAAAGTTACAGTTAGAAATGTTACATAACTGATGACGTCACAGCTCACCTGGTTTGTAGTTTTCCTTTCAGACTAAAACAGTCAGCAGAGCGTCTGCAGTGATATCAGAGGCAGGTTGATAAAGTCTTGATGAGAAAGGAGAGAAGTTCTGCTGAAAATGTTTCCTGATGGTGATTTTCTGATTTCCTGCTCCAAACAGAGCAGGTTCATGGTATTTCAACTTTTCTAAATCTGCTTTGAAATCTTTTGTCATTCAATCATTTATCATTCTCTCCATCACTTTACATGCATGAGAAGTTAAGCTATGGATCTATAACTTCCTGGATCAGATCTCTGTTTCCTTGCTTTCAGGATTGGTACAATGATCGTTGCTTTCCAGGCTTTAGGTAAATTACCTTCTTCCCAGATTCTGTTATTCCAATAAAAACAGTTTAGATGATTTACTGAGCTGACTGGTCATAATAGAAATGATTTGATCTTTACTTGGAGATGAGTTTATTTTCCTGAGAGCTTTCTTCAGTTGTGATGATATGTAAACTCAGATTAATTTATCCAAAACTTTAACATTTAACAAGTCAAGAACACAACCCAGGAAAAAAAGCAAACAGAATTATAACGGGAATCGATAATAAACAATATTTGAGACCAAACTATAACAGCCTATGGCTTCAAGAACACAAGATATAGACTGAAAACAGTGAAGTTGTAACTGGAAGCTAAACTTTTAATACTTTCACTTTTTGTTATAAAGATTTAAATAATCAGGATATAAAGATTTAAATAATCAGGATCCAAGTCAAGATTAATCTTTTGCTACTTTTTCCATCAGTCAATCAGAAATGTTTCTGGAACACAACTAATAAAGTTGTAAGTGGAGATTTGTTTCCCTCTGGTGGTGAACATAAACTGCATGATGTCTGATTATTAAACTCATTTGCTGCGTTTTTAAATGATCCAAACATGTCAGTGATGGTAAAAAGTGAGCAGAACCACAGTCAGTTCTAAGCTTTCATTTATCAGGACATGAATAAAAGATCATCTGTTCCTCAGCAGCTCTTAAAATGAGGGAAATACAACAGCAGCACAGATTCCATTGGGTCATTATTTAGTGAACAGAACCAGAAACAGAACCCTGAAGCAGTGAGTGAAAAACTAAGTCCATCCTTTCTGCTTCCACAGCAGGTCAGAGGCTCAGTAGCTGCAAGGAGCTGCTGATCACATGACAATCTGCACTTTAACCATTTTTAGCCCTTTAACACTAAACAACAATTAGTTGATGCTTTGGTGGAATTATGGCATCAAAACAGAAACAGAAAAACAAGATAAAAACCAAGAATCCACTAAAAACACAAACTAACACCAAATAATGATAAAAATCCATCAAAGTAACAAAGTAAACTGTAGTCCTTAATATCAGCACACTGCTGCTGCTAAAATGAGCCGTTGTTCTAATGCAGATTATTACTAGAGCTCCTAGAGAATTATTTCTCCTTATTTTAGTGCTGCTGAGCAGAGTGTCGACAGTCTCTGGTTAAAATCAGCATCAGCTGAGGATGTTCTGAAGATCCAGGTTGAAACCCTGATTTCATTTCAAACCATCAAAGTGAATTTAAAGTCAGAGTCAGAGAAAAGAGCAGAGAGGAGGCAGCTTGGTCCAAACTCCTTCTTTCCACCTGCAGCTGTTTTCCAGCTGTTCTCCACAGGTGGAGGCTGGATGTTTGGGAGGAGAGAAGCGGCACATTAAAGCTCCAGATGTTCACAGCTGGATTCTTCCCACAGCAGCTGGAACAATTGCACAGATGAAATGATTGAGTCCTGAAAAATGGGATGTTTGGATGTGATCAGGTCTGCAGATGCCACTGACTGGGATTTGTGAAGAAAATGTCTCTCAGAGCTGTGAAGAGCTGTGCTTCTTTAGAGGGAAAGCTCTGAAATCTTCACTCCTCCCATCCAGTGGTGTTCAGGTGGGCTCAATGGAGCGCACCCAGCAGGACTTGATCTGAATCAACTCCATTTGATTTCTAAGCACAAAGAAAAAGCCTCTAACAGTTCTGTGTGTATTGATGGAAAATGGCTTTTAGTAAAAAGCTCCAAGTGTGGATCAGATTTCTGAGCTTCAGCAGCAACCAGAACTGTTGCTTAAAGCTGAAGTTAGAAGTCAGAGAAAAGCTGCAAAAGAAAATCAAAGCAGCGACTCAGACGTTCTTTCCTTCCATGAAGCTCATTGATTGTTGGCAACACATCACACACAGCACAGTAGAAACATGAAGCTTCTGCTTTTAAAAGCAACTCATGGCTTTCATCTTTTCAGCTTTTAGTGCAACACAAACATCTGGACTAAAACTGATGTGAGAGCAGCTTCTGGTTCCTGAACAACGGCTCTGGAACGTTGATTTCTGCACTTTTCCAGCATCTGGAACATTCCAGCTCCACAGTTCACATGTTAGCTTGCTGTCAATGTTGCTAGTAAACCTTTAGTACGTGTTCAGTGGACAATTTGGATTCAGCTTGACAGGAGAACACCTCCAGATGTTACTCAACACATTTCATTAAGATATGATGTGGAATTTCACATTTAAAGCTCATCATCATGTGACTTTACAATTCTATTGATCAAAACTGCTGAGCTTTACATTGCCACACTATGTACATACTAATTACACAGAAAATAAAACAAGGTCCAGAAAAAAGCTGAACTAGAAACAGGTAAGTATAAAATGTTGAAATGATGAAGAACATTTCCATAGTTTGCTGCCACAGAACTTTGGTTCCAACAACACAATAGACGGTTCCAGCTGGATTCCCTCAGAGCTTTCAGGACATCTTCTTGTCAGCCTAGGCACGGCTCATGGAACCATCTGCCACACGTGTCCCTGGATCTGCACAACAACTTACAGAATATACACATTAGGGGACAAGGAGGTGGCTTTTGCTGGCTTCATGCTATCTTTTCATCGTCACATTTGGTTATTGAACAACTACAGAACGGGTCAAGCTACGTTCCAGAAAATGAGTTTTTATCAAATCAATAAATGATTAAAATCTGGGAGTCAGCCCCAGGTAAGATGGCCGCCACATCAGCTCAACTACTGGGAAGCTTAATGAAATGAACTCAAAGAATTTCACATGTATTGTTTTCTAGATTTCTGTGGAGGTAAATGTTCTTCATCCAAACACTGACTTCTACAGCCAATCACTTTACTACCTTTGGAACACAGAGAAATGACTTTTAAAAGTCACAGCTGCTTCTTTGATGAAGTTATCTCAGTAATATGTTCATAGGAAACTCTCCTGAAGTAATCCCTGGGGATTTTCCCTCACCACATCATCATTATCATCATTATCTTTTTTACAGTGTATTCTAAATACTGATATATCTATAACAATGGCACATAAAACATGTGAACACAAATCACTTCATTTCACATATTCCACTAAAACAGTACATCCAATAGCATCCAATTAAAGGTAATATTATTTTTTCATTTTAAAACCCTTGATGATCTGCTTTCCCTCAATGACTGTTAGACCTGTATTTTTACTTTATGCTCTAAAACTAAGTCAGTTCACAGATTCACAATATTTGGAAAAGCTTTCCTCACTTCCCTTGTGATCTAAAAAAGGCAGAATATACATTTTGTATTATTTGTAATATTCAGTAGTTTGTTTCTGTTGTAGTTCCATATTTCTGCCAGCAGGGAGCGTATTCACAACTACAAGCTCTCCGCGCTTCTTCTTTTGTCTTTTTTCTCTTTGCGCTGTTGCCGTTACTGCAGTTTAGAGAGAGTTAGAACAGGAGGCGTCAATATAACTAGTTACTAAGTAAATACTGATTAAAACTGTGTTATATCTTGAGTTATTGATCCTAGGAGATTATCTGCACCTGCCAGGAGGGTTTCTGGTTGCGGGACATCACCGTGTTGTTGTGTTTTGTCGAGTGAAAACTGCGGTGAGTAATGATGATTAGCGCTTAGCATAGCATGCTAACTACTGCTGATTCTGGCTGATTGCTCACTGATTTCATGGAGAAAGTATCTTTGTTATATTGTTATGCTTGGAGACGATGTTTAAAACCAGCTGGAGACAGATGAAGGTATATGAGTGAATTGAGGATGTAAAAAGTTGTGTTTTGTGTAAATTATCTGTTTTAATAGAGCTATTGCTGCTTGTGATTTGTACTATTACTAAATGCCATCTAATGCTATATAGTTAAGCGAGCTGGTTTTATGAGCTAAAACAAGCAACAGTGTGCTTTTGAGTTATTGAGAGACAGTAATTTAATGAATGATTAACAAACATGATTGAAATGTGATTTAAAATAATTCGTATACAAGATTTTGTGTGTGTGGGCTGGTTAAAAATTAATTTTATAGCTCTATGTCATACTTTGTCAATTTGAATGCTTCACGTTAATTGATTTAAGATTAAAAAAGAGTATATAAATAGTATAAATACTGTACAGTCGATTTGGGTAAATGTATAAAAAGAGAAAGAGATTAATGTAAAAGCTGCTGCTCTATGCAGGTTGTTTTTTTTTGTATGAGTCGGTTTTGATCACTGATCTCTATTATACACTGGAGTGCTAATAGCCGCTGTTAGAACGAGTCACTGTGAAGCCACCAGCCGCCATATTGGTACTCCCTATTTTCCTCCAGTAACTAGAGAATATGTGCTCTACAGCATCGAATAACGAGGATTTTCTCATGTTCAGGGGGGCTTAAAACTTTTAAAATGTCAAATGCCATATACTTTTATGTTATGTTCTAAAACTATCAAGTACTGAGAAAGTCATCAATAAATGTCACTACACTGAAAAATCAAATGTTACTGTGTGTAGTTTAGTGCTAAAAATCACATTTTCTTTATGGAACAAATGTAGTTTTAATAAAAGCTACATTATTAAATGTGTTTATGGGGATTATCTGTATTTATGGGGCTGCAGGTTCTGGTCCTGCTGGGCTCCAAGTCTGAGCTTCTGCTGCAGCCACAGCATCTTCTCCATCCGCATCCTGAGAGTGGAGGACGGCGAGCCGCCACCAGTCCACGCCGTCAGCGCGTGAGTAGCCGGCGCCACCTCAGCGTCTCTGAGCGTCTGCTGTGCTAACGGTGTTAACGTCCCGCAGGTTGTGTCTGTGCGACCTGGCAGGCTCTGAGCGCAGCTCCAGGACCCAGAACAAAGGAGAGGACCTGAAGGAGGCTGGAAACATCAACGCCTCGCTGCTCATTCTGGGCAAATGCATCAAGGCTCTGCAGCACAACCAGCACACCAGGTAGGACCTTCATGGTTCTGGGAAGCAGTTCTGGTCCTGGAGCGTCCTGAGTGACCCGCTGTCTGCTGCCTCCAGGCTCCTGCAGCACGTCCCATTAAGGGAGAGCAAGCTGACCCACTACCTGCAGGGCTTCTTCTGCAGCAGCAGCAAGGCCTGCATGGTGGTCAACGTCAGCCAGTGTGCCTCCATGTACGACGAGACCCTCAACGTCCTGAAGTTGTTGAGCCTTAAGTTCTGATATCCAGTTAGAACATCAGTTCACTCCCAAACATTTAGCACTGCTGTCTTTGTAAAATGAACTGAGCAGCAATCTAATCACAACGGGGAAACAGCCATTATGTTTTTGACTCAGACGATTCATCAGCCTACCTTCCCTAAGATCACCGCTGCATGACTGAAGAACTTCCCCTGGAGCCGCAGCACCAGAGCGCTCTGAGGTCTCGGTAGAGCCGCTTGATGTAGTCAGGATCCAGCAGAGTGAACGCTGGACTTGCTTTGGCTTGAACGGACATCAGCCTCCATGAATACCAGGTCATCCATGTTGCTGTTCATTAACACCGTGCTAACTTTTCCACTGTGGAGGCTCGCCTTGGTACATTCACATAGCAGAGCCGTCCGCACCAAGTGACGACCCAAGATGGTTTAAAATGTCCTGGTAAGTTCTAAGAGGCCACTTCTTCATGTCATCCTCTCAGTCATGAATAGTTTAAGGCTGCGGCGCTGACCTGCCACTTCCATCGCTCTGCAATTATTGGAAATATTGCTGCAACAGTTTATCATTTCAGTCAAGCTGATGTTATTTGGCCGAGGGAAGCGCTGAAACGGAAGTGGAGAACAAAAAACAGAAGTTGGACCCAGAGTTACTTCCTTGTTCAAAAATAAGGTGGATAGAAGAGAGAGAAATGTGAAAGGTAGTTTGTTGGCTTTGTTTCAGGTGGAGGTTGTGATCTCCAGGCTCCTCCCTGCCGTTCCTCCTGCTTCCTGCAGCAGGAAGACGCTGCAGAGCAGCAGCAGCTCCCTGACCGGCTGGGAAGCCAGTCTGGAAGACCTTCAGGTGGGAAGGAGTCGCCTTTAGCCGTGTAGCTGCTGACGTCTCAGTCATCCCTGATATCTAAAACATCCGTCCAGCAGGGTGAAGACCAAGACTCCAGTCTGATGGAGGACAGCATGGAGGAGACGGCTGACAAGGTGAAGAAGTCGTCATTAATAAGAGGCTTCACCAGGTCAGTGGTTTTAGCTGCTCCACATTTCTCCTGACATGAATCCACCTGCTGGGTTTCCTGCTGGAGGCGGCGCCACGTTTACCTTCATTCTGACGTCAGAACCGCAGCTTCGTCCCTCCTCCTCTTCATCAGCTGCTGCTGCAGATTTCTGCAGGAAACCAAGCAACTTGTGGTCGGCTCTGCATGTCCAGGTCCCAGCCTCTGATTTCGTATTTACTTAGTTATAATGATAATGGTGAGAATAATAATAAAAATAATAATAACGAGAACAAATCGTATTTAAAACTCCATCCCAGTTTTCTCTGGCGATGGATTAAAGCTCCAAATGCAGCTTTGATGTTTGATTCTGTTGCTGCTCGGTTGGAGAAAACAGGAAGAACGATCGCTTCAGTTTAAAATCAGGTTTGACTGTCAATAATTTATTGTTTAAAGGAAGCGGTCCGATAAAAGTCCGTCTCTAGTTCCTAGGCTGGGCTTTTCCTGCTCGACCCGATGGAAAGAGATTTTGGACCCGACCTTGAACCTTGACCTTTGGCCTCAGACTTCCCTGACCTGATGAGACCGTCAGAGAGCAGTTCTGATTGTCTGTCAGTGAAGCTCTGTAAACATAATGACTTCATCTACTTTAGTCCTCTTTCTATTAAATACTGACGTAAATCTATCTGCAGCCAGTTGAGTTTCATCTTTTTCTGCCGGATTTGATCCACCAGACAAACTGTTTCTGTCTCCTGATTTATGGACTGATAGAAAGAAGCTATTTAGTGCCTGACATCACAGCATTGTGAAATGACACAATCTTAGGTAGAACTTTTGCTTACTAACCTGAAGCTTCTAGTAACTCTGGTTGACATTGACAAATGTCACAATGCTCCTGTATTTGTCAGAATTCACCTGTAAAAAAAATACCAGTTAGAATGCAACAATTGTCATTTCTGATTAAAAATGACAAAAATACCCATGGACAACATTTACTAAATTACATAAATAATTACACTTGTAAAATACATAAATGTTCAAATATACATACTGAAATTAAACATATCTTAAATAATGACATCAACAGATATTTAAAAAATTCAAATCCATGCTTGAGTCTTTCTATAATGTCTTGCTAATAGATGCATATTTCTTTCTATGTCGACCATGCAGACGAATCACCATGGATTAGTTTCACCAGTGAACTTTACCCATCATCACCTGTGGGTGGAGCTAATGAGGTTCTTAAATTTATCTTTAGAACGCTGTCCACACCTAGTTTCTTTCACCAACCAGTACCTCAATAACTTCTTTGGATCAATGGTCAGTGAATTACAGAGCCGGTCCAGCTTAGTCCACCGGTCCAGAAAACCACCTTCAGAGTCCCTCAGCAGCTTTTCTCCCACAGTCTGACCTGATGGGTCCCAAACGGTCCTCCAGATCCAGAACCATGTTAGCGATCCTGATGACTAACAGGACGAGGCGCTGCTGGACGTCCACCTGCTGGAGGATCTCTGCAGCAGAGCGCAGGCCGTCGTCCTGAGGCGTCGTGATCAGGAACAGAGGATGAATGCAGGAGAGACGAGCGGAACCACAGGATGAGGAAGAACAAATGTGAGGAAGATGAGGGAGAGGAAGGGTGGCGGTGAAAGTGGGCCTCATCCATGTGGGAGCTCAGGAAGTCTTTGAGAACGGCGGTGAAGCAGGAAGTGCTGATGTGTGGTGTGAATGATGGAGAGGCGGCCATGATGCAGTTTTAGCATCACTTCCCTCACATCTGGGCCCTTTGTGCCGTCTGAGCTGCTCTGCCTTCCTCTTCATCATCTGCATCCATTACTAACCTCCTCCAGACTAAACGCTGAGGTCCATGAACCACCCAGACGGGTCAGCAGGGTCTCACTCGTCCAGCCGGGTCCGCTTTCCGCCGTTTAAAGGTTTTAGTTCAGGTTTCATGTCGTCTCTCTGGGTTTTAAAGTCCGTTACAGGATGCTGAGTTACAGAAGCGCCTAATTCCCACAAATGGAATAAACTAATTGATCTTAACCCCAGTTTAACTTTGCTGCAGCAACACGGTTCACAGATTGTCTGAAATCGTCAGTAAAGAGAAGATGAAGCTCAGCTTTGGTTCCTAAATCTGCGTCTGAAGGAAGAGTTGGGGACCAAAGTGCTTTGGACCGTTTACAGCACCGAGACGGTAGAAACCTAAAAACAGAGCCGGTGTCAGCTGCTGAGCACGGTGGAGGACGGGTCATGGTTGGGCCTGTTTAGCTGCCTCAGGACCCGGGTCACTGAGCAGAACCAGATCTGAGTCCGTCTGTCTGAAGCTCGGTCCAGAATCACGTTGGTGGAGCCAGACGTTTATTTCAGGGGTGGGTCGGTTTTATTAGAAGGTCCGTTTACTAATGAAGGAAAATATTCTGTTCCTGTAACCTGGTACCTAAACACTGCAACAAGGAACAAAAAGTAAAATGAGTTTATTTCTCCTTGATCTGAGCAGCTAAATAATCTGATCTGCAGATGGAATCAGAATTTTAACCCCTAAACTAAAATATTCAGATTTACTGCAGTAGAAATAAGACGATGGAGATGAGTTGGATTCTAAGTTCTGCTGAACTTGGACGGGACCAGTGGTTGTCTGGGCTTCTGTTGCCTTTCTGGTACCAGTCTGCCGGTTCTCCTCTGATATCGAGACAGTTTTATTCACAAACTCTCATCAGAAGTTTGTCTCACGGTGCCTGAATATTCTGGGTCGGTGCTGTTCTGTTGGTTCTACTGCGGCGCTGACCCGCTGTTCCTATTGCATCTTTGTTGTTCTGGCTAAAAGCAGCATTAGAGAAACTCTCTGCTTTTCCAGATTTGAACCTGCAGCTGTTTAAGTTGGTTCTGAAGGTTCACCTGGACCCAAACCTGGATCCCTGCAGCTTTAGGGACCGGTTCTGGTTCCATTAGGTCCAGCCACACTAGAAAACAGGAAACGGGTCACACACAAACACCAGCATAAATGGTAAAGCTCCATCTCCAAATCTGGACCGAACCGTGTCCAGTGAACCCGTTCATCTGGAGCGACCCTGAGATGGAAGCGGGCCTCGCCTTTATCTGGGCCGGCAGTCAGAACCCATCTGTTCCTCAGAACCTCTGGTTCTGAAGTCCATTCTCACTTTTATGGTTTCATTTCCTTCCAGACCGTCAGGGTCAGGCCGGGTTTATATGGACCTCTGGGTGCGTTTGGAGCGGCTCTGGTACCAGGGCGGCCTCGGTGGCCTCTCAGCCTGGAGGAACCAAACAGTTCTGGTTCTGGTCGGAGAAAAACATGCAGCCGGTGCTGAGAGGTGCTCCACGGTGGCATTATGATCCGGTTATTCCTGACATGTTTCAACAAGCCGGGTCAGACGGGCCTGCAGAACATCAGCAACATGTCAGAGTTCCTGCCTCTCCACCGGTTCTGCATGAAACAGAGACTCCTCCATCCATCCAGACTGCTCAGCTCTGCAGGGAACCGGACCCAGAGGGTGCGATCCGGACCGGGTCAGAACAAGGCGTGTTTGTCTGATGGAGCCATCACAGCTAAATGCTTTATTGATCAAACACCAGCGAGGCTCCTAATGAGGCTTCAGGAGACGATGTGTGATTGGGTTATTGATGCCGTGTCAGCTGGTACCAAATGTTCTGATCCGCTGGTACCAAATGTTCTGATCCGCTCCAACAGGCCCGTAGGAACTGCTTCAGTTCATCAGAGGGTTGAGAATCCGCTGCTGGCGGCTCGCTGCTACAGGAAACGCTGAGATGCATAAAAAGGGTCTGAATGCAGCGTTTAGCAGCGAGCAGGACCGGCCCGGTTCTGTCCAGATACACACCGGGGATGGAGGCCCAGACGATTCAGACCTGGACCTGCAGCAGATGGTGGCAGTCAGGACGGTGACTGAAGGTTTTAAATGATTTACTGCAGACGTGATGAATGTTTTCCACGTAAAACGTTCAGGACTGAGGTTCCTTCAGGAGAACCGTTGGTCCGGACCGTCTAATGGTCCAGAAGTCAGAACCCGGTTTTTCTCCTGATAAACCATTATTGTCATGATTTTCATTCAGACTGCAGGTAATTTCTCAGAAAAAGCCTCATCAGCAGCTTTAATCTGACTGCAGTTTCCTGTCAGCGGTTATCAGCACTAAATGGACTTCTCTCCAGGACCCGTCAGGTTCTGATGGGTCCGAGCTGCAGGTGGATGAATTCAGCCAAACTGGATCTGCTTCAGCATTTAGAGCAGGGGGGTCCAAAGGGTGGCCCGGGGGCCATTTCTGGCCCCTGGACTGATTTTGTGTGGCCCGTAACTGAAACAATTAATTTCACGCAGCAGCACATCTGAATGATTAAGACTTTTTATTTTTAATTAGGGCAAAATTATCATAGATAAGTTAACATTTGAGAATATTTGGTTAAACACAATGACCCTAACGACTTGTTGTGCGCGCCGGCCGCCCCGCTTTAGCGCTATTCAGATTACAGTTATGATCATCACTTTATGAATGATCATAAATGCGGGCTCCTTTGATTTTTGTCTACCTCCCGCCAAGAAAATAAATATAAATTACACTTGGTGTTATAGCAACAACATTATACGAACAAGTAACACGATTATATTAACAAGTGTTGATTAATTTTTGATAGAATTATTATTAATATCCCAATTTAATTAATTTTACTTAATTCTCGCCTAAAATAGCGCGGTTTTAAAAACAAATGGAAATTACACTTGATATAATATTGTTACTACAACACCAACAAGTCTTATTTTTGTCTTTAATACATTTATTGCAAAAAAGTTTATTATAAAAAATTTTTTTTTAAATTCCCGCCTAAAACAATGCACTTTATTTGCAGTATAGTACAATATTTGATACCTGGTGATGCTTTATAGCATCAGTAAATGGTAAATAAATGCTGCTGCTCATTTGTAAGTTCTTTAAATACTGATTGTAAAAATTGACATAAAAATCCAGAGTAATGATCGTTCAATATTTCAAATGATATTTCTACCAGTCACATTGTGCTTATGCTGCTCTCCTTTTAGATCATGTATGCGTATCCCGTGTTGCGTAAAACTCCTCAGGGTCGACTCCTGATGGGGCCGACTGAGGAGGCAAATAGGAGTACGGTGGTGGTGGCCGGGAGGGCCCGGCGTAAGGAGGAGGTTCTGGCCGAGGCCGCTGCCTTTGTGAGGCAGAACGGAGGGGATCCTGGTGACCAGTTCCTGGTTCTGGCTCATTGTAAGATCCAGTTTGGAAAACACCAGAACCAGAGGTTCCGCTGGCTGCTGGAGAACTCCCTGGGTTACGCGGTGTAGCTGGTCAGCAGCATCACGGGGGAGGAGGAGAGGGAGGAGCCGCTGTCGGCCAGCAAACACTTGTTCCTCAGGTACACCTCCCAGATCAGGGAGATAGGGGAGGCTGTGGAGGTGTATGGGAAGAAACAGGCCTTGCTCCAGGAGGCCCAGAGGAGCGGTGACTCTGGGTGTTTGATGGTGGAGTTTGGCGACTTCAAGGGCAGGTCCATGAAGGAGGTCCATGAAGGAGGTGTATGAGGAGCCAGGCAAGGAGGCCCAGGCTCTGGTCACCTACCTGAAGACAGCAAAGGCCAGGCCAAACACCAACATGGCCCTTTTCAAGGACTATGTGCTGAAGAGGCAGGCTTCAGCTGTAGCCCACCTGCCCACTGTGACAGCTCCTTCCTCCTCCTCCTCCTCCTCCTCCTCCTCCTGCTCCTCCTCCTCCTCCTGCTCCTCCAGCGCTGTGGACTCCTGGCCCCGTGTTCCAGCCCCCTGCAGAGCTTCCTGGACACTGGAAGGAGCATCTTCCATCTTTCCAGCAGGACTGGATGCTGAAGGCTTTATTCAGGGCTAACCCTAAAACAGGGAAGCCAGAGCTGGTGCCACAGCTCACCTCCTGGTGGTCTCCTCCCCAGCCTCCGACCACCTTCACCCAGCCTCCTGCCTCTCCTGATCTCTTCTTCTGCTGCCCTTTGTTTCTCTGGATGCCTCTGAAGATGTTGTCCATCATCTGTGTCCAGCCAGCTTGCAATAGTCACAGGCTGACAGCAGCTGGCCTGTACAGCACTGTGGTCAAGGTGCTGGACATAGATGGTGGTATGATATGACCTCAGAGGATCTAGAATGCAAAGGGTGCAAGAAGAAGTATCCGGCCTGGTCAGAGGACATCCTGGGACAGAGGACATCCTGGGTCAGAGGACATCCTGGGTCAGCTGGACATCCTGGGTCAGCTGGACATCCTGGGACAGCTGGACATCCTGGGTCAGCTGGACATCCTGGGACAGCTGGACATCCTGGGACAGCTGGACATCCTGGGACAGAGGACATCCTGGGTCAGCTGGACATCCTGGGACAGAGGACATCCTGGGACAGCTGGACATCCTGGGTCAGAGGACATCCTGGGACAGAGGACATCCTGGGTCAGCTGGACATCCTGGGACAGCTGGACATCCTGGGTCAGCTGGACACCCTGGGTCAAAGGACATCCTGGGACAGCTGGACATCCTGGGTCAGAGGACATCCTGGGACAGCTGGACATCCTGGGACAGCTGGACATCCTGGGTCAGAGGACATCCTGGGACAGCTGGACATCCTGGGACAGCTGGACATCCTGGGTCAGCTGGACACCCTGGGTCAAAGGACATCCTGGGTCAGCTGGACATCCTGGGACAGCTGGACATCCTGGGTCAGCTGGACATCCTGGGACAGCTGGACATCCTGGGTCAGAGGACATCCTGGGACAGCTGGACATCCTGGGTCAGAGGACATCCTGGGACAGCTGGACATCCTGGGTCAGCTGGACACCCTGGGTCAAAGGACATCCTGGGACAGCTGGAAATCCTTGGTCAGAGGACATCCTGGGACAGCTGGACATCCTGGGTCAGAGGACATCCTGGGACAGCTGGACATCCTGGGACAGTTGGACATCCTGGGACAGCTGGACATCCTGGGTCAGCTGGACACCCTGGGTCAAAGGACATCCTGGGACAGCTGGAAATCCTTGGTCAAAGGACATCCTGGGACAGCTGGAAATCCTTGGTCAGAGGACATCCTGGGACAGCTGGACATCCTGGGTCAGAGGACATCCTGGGACAGCTGGACATCCTGGGACAGTTGGACATCCTGGGTCAGAGGACATCCTGGGACAGCTGGACATCCTGGGACAGCTGGACATCCTGGGTCAGCTGGACATCCTGGGTCAGAGGACATCCTGGGACAGCTGGACATCCTGGGACAGCTGGACATCCTGGGTCAGAGGACATCCTGGGACAGCTGGACATCCTGGGTCAGCTGGACACCCTGGGTCAAAGGACATCCTGGGACAGCTGGACATCCTGGGTCAGAGGACATCCTGGGACAGCTGGACATCCTGGGACAGCTGGACATCCTGGGTCAGCTGGACATCCTGGGTCAGAGGACATCCTGGGTCAGCTGGACATCCTGGGACAGCTGGACATCCTGGGTCAGAGGACATCCTGGGTCAGCTGGACATCCTGGGTCAGCTGGACATCCTGGGACAGCTGGACATCCTGGGACAGAGGACATCCTGGGACAGAGGACATCCTGGGTCAGAGGACATCCTGGGACAGCTGGACATCCTGGGTCAGAGGACATCCTGGGTCAGCTGGACATCCTGGGTCAGCTGGACATCCTGGGACAGCTGGACATCCTGGGACAGCTGGACATCCTGGGTCAGAGGACATCCTGGGTCAGAGTACATCCTGGGACAGCTGGACATCCTGGGTCAGAGGACATCCTGGGACAGCTGGACATCCTGGGACAGCTGGACATCCTGGGTCAGCTGGACATCCTGGGACAGCTGGACATCCTGGGACAGCTGGACATCCTGGGACAGAGGACATCCTGGGACAGAGGACATCCTGGGTCAGAGGACATCCTGGGACAGCTGGACATCCTGGGACAGCTGGACATCCTGGGTCAGAGGACATCCTGGGTCAGAGGACATCCTGGGACAGCTGGACATCCTGGGACAGCTGGACATCCTGGGACAGAGGACATCCTGGGACAGAGGACATCCTGGGTCAGAGGACATCCTGGGACAGCTGGACATCCTGGGTCAGCTGGACATCCTGGGACAGAGGACATCCTGGGACAGAGGACATCCTGGGTCAGCTGGACATCCTGGGTCAGAGGACATCCTGGGTCAGCGGACATCCTGGGACAGCTGGACATCCTGGGTCAGCTGGACATCCTGGGACAGCTGGACATGGGACACTGCAGGAAATTCTCCGCCCTTCTGACATACAGGCATGACACATTAATGATAACAGCAATGTTCTATAATATGCTTGTGCTGCACTAAACTAAATAGTGGAAAATGTCCTGCATCCCTTTAATAAACACTGAGCAGAGCTCTTTTCCTGTCTGTAGCGTAGCGACTCATGTGACTACAGAGTGGTCATCCTGATGCGGGAGAGAACTCAGGGCAACAGCGTCACGCAGCTTCACAAGAAGCTGCAAGAGGAGCACAGCGCAGCGTGGACCCGCCGCACGCTGGACTACTTTGCTGCCTGTGAGCCCTTCACTGACTCCTGTCTGGTCGAGCCGCCAGTGTTCTCTGCCCCCCCGCCCCTCCCGGCCCTCCCTAAACCCAAGTGGCTTCTGGCTGTGTACGCCAGGGACGTCCTGTCACGGCTGCCTGAGGTAAAGGCCAGAATAACCTCTGTGTTTGGCTCCGTGCTCAAGATGGACTCCACCAAAAAGGTAAAAACTATCAAATGTGAATGATTGTAATTGCTTTTATTCATTCATATATATATATCTATATAGATATATATATATATCTATATATATATATATATATATATAGATATATATATATATATATATATATATATATATATATATATATATATATATATAAGGGTTCCCGCGGATCCTTAAAAAGTCTTAAAAGGCATTGAATTCTGTAATATAAAACTAAGGCCTTAATTGGCATTAAAATGTCTTAAATCAGTCTTTCTTAGGTCTTAAAATTGTTACCAGGTCATAAATAGGATTTAGTTTTTGTAATCCTTACCAAACAGTAAAATAATTGACACAATTATATATATTTTTAATTTACCGAAAGGCTCAATGTAACTATTATTGGTTCCGTCCCGATAGCGGAACCAATAAAAACTGTTGCGGCCGGACCATAGCTGCGAAAAAGAGTTGGCACCGGTTATGTTGTGGTTTTTAATACTGATTTATAGTTTATTTTAGTAGGGAACAAAACAAAGTTTGTGCATTCAGTTCAGTAGTTGTTAAAAATATATCTGTAATTTGTGTGTTTTTTAGCGTTATTCCTATATGGAATGTTTTTCAAACTTTTAAACATGTCTACTGGGCCACAAAGTAATGGTTTATGTTAAAATAAACATTTGGGTGAAGTTGTCGCAACCAGGTTTATCTTGTTTATCGTGAAGTTGGTCTTAACTTTTTAAGTGGCATTAAAAAGTCTTAAAAAGTCTTGAATTTAACTTCCCTTATGCTGTAGGAACCCTGATATATATCTAGATAGATAGGTGTATGTGTGTTTATTTTACAGTTTGTTGTTCTTTTTTTTTTTTTTTTACATAGGTTACCAAGAAAGTGGCCGGTGCAGCTGCCAACACAGCTGGGTGGTGCACCAATGTGGGCAACGAGCACGGCCAGGTTCTGGTGTGGGTCCTGACAGCAGCAGAGGGCCATGGACTGTGGCCCATGGCGGCTGGTCTTATGAGGCGCTACAGGGAGGCAGGAGTGGCACCTCCTGTCATAATGTATGTGGAGCGGGACTGCTGCAGCCCCCACGGACAGTCACAGGTCAGGGCCATGTTCGCTGAGTGGAGGGAGCTTCAGGTGCGCCTGGACATCTGGCACTTCATGCGGCGTTTTGCAGCAGGAGTCACCACTGAGGCTCATCAGCTGTATGGAATATTCATGGCTCGACTGTCCAGGTAAAGTCTTCATCTTGTTTGTATATTTATTGTCTAAAGTAGGGGTGTCAAACATACGGCCCGCAAACAATTTAGTCCGGCCCTGTGGCTAAATGCATTATCATTATAAAAAAAAAAAAAAATTTTTTTTTTTTTTTTTTTTTCCCAGTGTCCTGTCTCAATAAGATGCCACAAAGAGCTCATCAGATTTGACTTTCACAAGTGGACAAGATAAAAGGAAGTGAATGATAAAACAATTATTGAAAAAAACATGTACTTCATTTAATTGAAAATATGCAGTTCCTATATTGTCCACGAGGGGCGCTGTGTTTTAATTAGCAGATTAAGCTTCAGGTGTGGAAAAATTCAATCATTTCAATCATCATTTCTTAATTTTTATCTGTTTGATGTATTTTGTCATGCAGGACAGTGTTTTTAAGTTCCAAAAAATGTGAATAAATGTTTTTCAACATTGTACAATCACTGTGATCAGTTCTTATGCATAATGCACAAGTAAATGTTTAACTGAGTAAAAGTATTGTTGAAATTGTACATACTTTTCTTAAAAACGCTGAGGTTATTCATAAGATATTGTGTAAAAGTGAAATTAACTTAATATAAAAATCAACAAGTCAACTTTTATTAGTTTTATTTAATCTTGCAATGAGTTTACTCGTGTGGCCCTCTTGAGATCAGATTAAGCTGAATGCGGCCCCTAAACCAAAATGAGTTTGACACCCCTGGTCTAAAGTCTAAGTCTAACAGAGAACATGAACTCTGTCCAGGTGCGTCTCTGAGCTGGATCCGGCAGATGTTGCTGCTCTTAGGCTGGCCAAGCAGGGGCAGCTTCTGGCCCAGGGAGTTGGTCCAGTCTCTGAGAAGGCCCTGGACCAGATGATCACCAGGAGGGAGTTGGCTCTTCACTGCTGCAAGAGGACCAGGGGAGCAGAGGAGACCGCCAGGAGGATCAAGGCCCTGGTCGATGAGATGGACAGTGAGAAGGGGAGGGACACTCTGGGAGGACCACTGGTGGACCACGAGTGCATTCAGCAGGTCTGGAAGGAGCAGCAGAGACACATCACCTGTATTCAGGACCCAGAGGGCTTCTCTCTGTACCTGAAGACAGGCACACTGAAGAAGGGTGGTGTGGACCTCTGCTGCTACCGCTGTGCTCGTGGCTCCACCTCCTTGGAGTCCTTCCACCTCCATCTAAATCGCTTCATCCCAGGTGGCTGATTTTATCTTTTAATGTTGTTGTTTTAAACGCAGAGAGTAAAAGTCATCTTCTTGGTTTCCCCTGCAGGGAGCAGTGCCAGCGACGCCCACTTCCAGGCCGACCTCCTGGAGGGTCTGATGCTGGAACCAGGACCGCATGGAGGAAGCTGTGAGCTGAGGATCTACAGCAGCGCTGAGAGGGAGGCCATGGACCGACTCAGCTTGGACGAGCGCTACCAGCCTCCTGGGTCACATACAGGCAAGAATGATTAACCTTAACTCAGACGTGTTGGCAGAAGAAAAAACTGTTCTAGTGGTTTCTCTGGAGATGCATCCATGGTTTGCTGATGCCGACGTATTTCCACCAACCAACACTGACATGCAGCGCTAAAAGGAATCCTCCATTTTAAAAGCACAGAAACCAAAGCAACACATTTAGTGGTAAAAGATGTTTTTATTCTTCCTGATGAATAAACAAAGTCTAAAGCAGGTCAGAGACTGAAAGAGCCTGGAGTTTCATCACTTTCTACTTTCACTTTTTACTCTGCTACTTTCCACCACTATGGAGTGCATGTTTGAATACTTCCTTAGTTCACATTCTTGACTAATAATCTGTATTCTGCGTTCTTCTACAGGGGAGCTTCTTGGGATGGAGTACCTTTACAGTCAGTCTGGTCGTTCGCTGACTGTAATGGACAACCCAGAGGAAGAGGATCGGCTGGTGGAGCTGATGGATGATGAGGCGGTGCGCGATGAAGGCTTTGTGGAGGAGGAACCCGAGAACCTGACCGTGCCCGTCCTCTTTGCTCCAGAACACAGCAGCGTCCAGCAGGCCTCCAGCCCCTCTTCCTCTGCACCGTCCACATCCAGCCGAGGAGATCTACGTCAGCGCCTCAGCCAGAGTCCTCTGCCTCCTCCTCTGCCTCCTCCTCTGTCTCCTCCTCTCTCTCCTCCTCTGCCTCCTCCTCTGCCTCCTCCTCTGCCTCCTCCCCTGCAGCACTCTGTCCAGCCAACTGGAGCCTCTGGTCCTGCAGCATCAGCTGGGTCCAGCGTTGCAGACCAGGCCCCTGTGAGTAGACGACACGTTAGCTTCAGTGCAACATCACTGAGATTTTACATGCTGTAATGTATTTTGTATTTTAATACTTTCATGCAGGCTGCAGTCCTCGGACCTGACGGCATCCCAGGCTGGGATAAGGTCCAGGACTTGGCCGAGTACCTGGTGACCCTGCGTCAGGCTCTCTACCTGGACGAGCAGCAGGTCAGAGGTCATCTGCCTGTGACCTCTGACCTGGACAAGAGGAGGATCAGTTACCAACCCAGGCACCAAGCTGGCACACGGCCGCTTTAAGGCCCCCAAGAATACGGGCGTCACCCCGGGTGTGGACAGTGTCAAGAGGAGCCTGATTGGTCCTCCAGGGGGACCGGCTCAGTGGCCCAGCACCAGTCGTCTAGTTGAGGCTCTGTGCATTAAATTGTGTTCATTGCACAAGTCCCCAACAAAAAAGGATGGAGTGCGGCTTCCTCGGTGGACCAAAGTTCTCACCGACTACCACCACATCTGAGACCTGGTGCTGGACTGCCCCCCCCCTGATGGAGGCCACCTCTCTTCAGCTTTTTGTCCTCAATCAGAGGACTCTGACACAGTGGTAAGCACAATGCTTATTTTTTTTTACTTTGACATTTGAAATAAAAGTATCACGTTTAATTGTAATGGTGACAGTTTTCTGATTGCAGGTTTAATTGAAGGGAGAGCACGCAGGAGATTAGTGTCCTCACCCAGGGCTTTGCTGCAGAGGACCACATCGTTGTGGCCAGCTCACAGCTGCCTCCTCCGCGGGAGAAGCTGGACGAAGCGCCGTCCCCCTCAGGACTCCAGCATGAGTTTGCCCTCCTGCCAAACAGAGCAGGTAAGGCTCCTAAGCTGCGGCCAGGCAGACGACCTGCTAGTGCCACCGTCCTGCAGCCCGTCACCCCAGCAGTTCCTCTTCCTATCCCAGCTCAGCTTCTTTTATTGAACCCTGGGTCAACAGTGATGGCAGCAGGTCATCACAGGGCTGCTCCTCCCCTGGCTCCTTATTTAACACCTGCCACACAGGTGGCTCCTGCACCCACTGCTCCTGCGTCTGTGTCCCGCTTCACTGAGAGGAACAGGCGACGCAGGGCAGAAGAGGAGGCCACCGGGAGCCAGAAACAAAAGTATGTGAGAGAAGTGGCTTTTAACAAGTGCAGCAAATGTGGGCAGCCAAAAACTAAAGAGTTTGGCCACAGCCGATTTGGCAGCGCCACTTTCTGCCCCAGTGCTTCAGGGGCAAATCCTTGGAGCAGTGGCTGGTAGAACAGTGGCAGCTGAAGAAACCAGGAAACCCACCCTAATAATAATGATGATAATAATAATAATAATGATAATAGTAACAAAACCAATAACATGTAAATATATATATATATATATTAGGGCTGGGCAAGTTAACGCGTTAATTTCGCGTTAACTCATTAGACTATTAACGGCGATATTTTCTTTAACGCGCGTTAACGCATGTTGCTCACATGCTTTTATTTTGTGAAGGTCTGTCCAACTTCCGTTTGTGTGTGCCGCACTTCCGTTTCAGCGCTTCCCTCGGCCAAATAACATTAGTTTGACTGAAATGATCAACTGTCGCGGCAACAGTGTCAAAACTTGCAGAGCAATGGAAGTGGCAGGTCAGGGCCACAGCTTCAAACTATTCATGAGTGAGTGGATGATACAAAGAAGTGGCCTCATATAACGTACGAGGACATTTTAACCTGTTTTGTGTCGTTACTTGGTGCGGACGGCTCTGCTGTGCGACTTTACCGAAGCGAACCTCCGCAGTGAAAGAGTTGGATCGGTGTTAATAAATATCAACATGGATGACCTGGTATTCATGGAGGCTGATGTCCGTTCAAGCTAAAACTAGTCCGACGTTCACGCTGCTGGATTCTGACTGCATCAATCGGCTCTACGAGACCTCAGAGCGCTCTGATGCTGCGGCTCCAGGGAAAGCCTTCAGTCATGCAGCGGCGACTTATGGAAGGTAGGCTGATGAATTATCTGATTCAGAAACATACTGGCCGTTGGCTCGTTGTGATTAGATTGCTGCTCGGTTAATTTTGTAATGTTTGGGATTTAACTGATGTTATGAGAGGATATCAAAACATTAGCTTACCTGTCTCCTCTCCTCTTGACGTCTCCTGGTTTTGTTTTTTTATGGAACTTCGCAGCCCAGACACTTTTCTGGCGTCATGTGGTCTTATGTTGGTCTTTTGTCCACAAAATGAAAAAAACATACGGTCGCTTCGGTGGTTTCTTCAGATTTTAAGCTTTTAACCAGAGGCGAAGGGATTCCTCATTCTTCGGCTGAGGGTGAATGAAGTAGGGCGCCTCGTCTCCACAGCTTTTGTACACGGTCGATGATTAAAACACTCCTGCTCCACGTAAACCTTTCTTTTACACCCGTTACTATGACAACCTCTAACCACACAAATGATCCCGGTCTTCCTCGAAGTCATAATGACGAGTAATTTGAGACGAAGTAGCCGCATGAGCCGCTTCTCAGATAGCTAAACACTGACAGGAAGTGAGCGGGCGGAAGTCTCGCCCAAACAAACGTCAACTCGCTGCCTCCATGTTTCCGTCAAAAATAAGGTGGATATGCACGCGAGAAAGCAACAACAAAAAAAACGCGTGTTAACGTCAAATAAACGCAAGCAACGCAAGCATATCGAGTTAGCAAGCATTTCAGTTTAAAGTTCTTCCAGCATGGAATATGACAGAAACAAGTTAGTTGTAACCACTGCCAAGTTAAACTTTGGTATTGAACATAAAATGGTAATGCTGCTCCCTGCTGTTACCTCAGAAATTGCCTGTTTTTGGTAGATTTTTTCCCCATAAAGAGAATTCCCTGTCAGTGGCAATAAGCTTTAATTTATTATTATTGCTATTTTTTGTTTTACATGTTTAAGTTGAGCTTTACACTAAATATGTGTTACTGATAAGTGCTACAAATGTTACAACACTTTTGTTCATATGGCAGCAGAACATTAAAATAAAAGTGCTCTTTACACTACTTTTGAATTAATTCTTGGAGTTTGTAAATACAATGCGATTAATCGCGATTAATCAGGGCGATTAATCGCGATTAATCAGGGCGATTAATCGCGATTAAATATTTTAATCGTTGCCCAGCCCTAAAAATAAATGAAGGTTACTACTTCATATAACGGTTCCTTTTAGGAACGTAACCCCCGTGAGAAACGAGGGTTCACTGTAACCGTATAAGTCTAATAAAAGCTTCCTGAAGGGTCCCGGCCCAGACGGGCTCTGAAAGACAACAAGTGTCTCAGTTTCCAGTCATTCTGCAGAATAAAAACTGTTTTAATGGTCTGAAGGAAAATGGAGCTGAAAGCAACAAAGTCCATTAAAGGAGAAAATGAGGAGCTTTTCTGTGCAGTGAGGTTTGATGTGCTGAAGGCAGCAGTGATGGAGCTCCCAGTGAGGACCGTCCTCCAGGAGGAAACCTCAGAGATGTGAGGAACCTGGAGATGAGCTGAGTCCACCATGAAGACATCAGCAGCTTACATCTTAAAGTTGCAGTGTGAGAGTCAAATTTCAACTTTTAAAACAAATCTGAATAAACGGTACACCCAGGTTAAAACCTTGTTGGCAGTCCTTGCCTGTCCTGTATCTTGTCTGACTTCATGCAACCACTTCCCTCCCTTCAGCCAGGCTGAGGAAAAGACTCCACCGTCAAAGCTTCAGTGCAGTTCAGCTGTCCTCGTTTCAGCTGGTTGTGCCTCAATGGACAAATAGCTGTCATTTCTTATTTCATGCTAATCTTTGATGTGAAACCAACATATTTTCTGTCATTAAGAAAAGTTCTTTTGGAGTTTCATCAGTTTTCAGGAAAACAGTTTATAAATGAAGGACTTTGTGCCGAAAGCTTGAAAAAAAAGCATGAATTTAACGTCCTGAAGACTCACTGCTGCAGGGAGCAAAGGCGAAGAGAAGACGAAGAGTTTGATTTAATATGAGGTCAATGTTGCAAAGGTGTCTTTAAAAATAAAATCTGAGATCTCTTTTAACAAGGCGGTTACCTATGCTTCCTAAATGTCTTTAGAGTCCAGACCAAATGTGAAATAAAGAAATGAGACCTTGATATCCCAGAGCAACGATGGCACAGTGCCCGCTTGAAAGCATACTGGAGCTGGACACCGTTGGAACAGGAACCTGAAGCTGAAAATGTGGGACTGTCCCTTTTAAGAGGAGCAGCAGGACACCGTGCACGCTGCGGCTCTGTGTGCGCGTTCACACGTTTCCTGTGTAAAACTAAAAGTCCAGAATAGGAAGAAGTTGTGATGTGGAAATGTTCCATGTGGTTCTGTTGTTGGTGTTGGTTCAGCTTCTGGTTTGGTGCCGCAGGAGTTTAGCTAGAAAATGAAAAACTGGTCTTCAGTCTGTCCAAGTCAGCAGTTTGGAAGTAAAGAAGCTGATTTTAGTCCCAGACTGTCAGCGTCGGCTCTTCTTTCATTCTCAACGTGTTTTCAAGGTTTGGAAAGATGGAGCAGAAATATCATTTCATCATTGCTTTGAGTTTCTGCTGCTGATTTATTCAACTAAAGAACAAAATCTGTTATTTAAAAACATGTTAGAAAGAAGATGGAAACGTTTTACTGTAAATTAGGAATTTTTGAAAGTCATTGTTGATAGAAAAAAATCTGTTTTATTGAAACAAGAGTTTTATTGAAATATTGAAAATTGATCAGAGGAACAGAAGAGATTGAGCAGCAAATGAATCAAACACAGAAGAAGAAAATCTGTTTATTGCTCATTAAAACACATGAAGTAGAACTGCAGCAAATATACAAAAGGAAGATTTAACATGTGAATGTAAAACATGTTTAGAAAAATAGGAGCCGACAGAAACAGATAATGTCCAGAGATTGAGAAAAACTGGCCAACATTTCAATGAAATCTGACTGATGAATGAAAGTAAAAAACCAAGAGAGAAAGTCAACATGCTGATATTCAGAGTGAAGCTTTGACTGGAAACAGGCAGAAAAACAACATGTGGATCCTGGAATAGTCCCAGCTTCCATCTTTAAAGGACTGGAAGAGGAAGAAGTTTCCAAGGAATCATTTAGAAGAGTTTCACAAAGAAACAGATTGAATCCATGAATGTGAAAACGTGTTTCTGAGTGAAAGAGACAGACATGAACAGACTGAACTATCTGTTCAACAGGGAGAGGCTTTCTCTGACAGGAGGAGACGCTTTAGACTCAATCAGCACAGAAACACTGAGGAACCAGAAATGGACCTAAGGACCCCAAAGCCAGGAAGCAGAGGTTCAGTGAATGTGGTGTTGAAGGTGTGGAGGTGGATCAGTGAGTCAGAGGAGACTCTGTAGAAGGACAGAATACCAGCAGGACAGTCCACATACACTGCTGCTCTGTTGGAGACAGAGGAGGAGGAGATAGATGTTTCTATGTTATTGTGACGGACATAGTAACCATCATCAGAGCAGCTCAGAATCCAGGACTGATCATTACATCCAAACCAACAGTCTCTACTGTCTCCTTTCCTCCTGATTCTTCTGTAACTCACTGATATATTAACGTCTCCTCTCCACTCGACCTCCCAGTAACAGCGACCAGTCAGACCAGTTCTACACAGCAGCTGAGGAACATCAAATCTGTCTGGATGATCAGGATATGACTGAAGCTCCTTCACACGTGTCACCTTCCTGTTGTCTTCAGGCAGTTTGAGGTTTCTGTTCACTGTGTTTGTGTCGATTGTGAGTTGACAGGAATCTGATGGAGAGAACGAAGACAATCCAGCTGCAGTTATTGATCATTAATTGACACTTTGATGACGACTCCTGAATGAGTGATGGACAGTTTGAAGATGGTTGAATGTGAGCTGCTTTGTTGTCATGAATCAAATGAAAAACACACTTACACTTCCTCAGACCTGGTGTCAACCATCGGACTCCAGCAGGCTCCACCCTGAAAGGAGGAGGGGGGTCAGACCATCAGTCTCTTTCAGCAGCAAACATGGACATTACATGTCTCTCAGACACACATTGTCCTCCACTGAGAAAGGACCAGTCCAACATTTGGACATGTCCACTTGTTGTAAAAATCCAGAGAAAGAAAGAAGAGCTGAGAGCAGACAGACACCTGGGCTCTGATGATGATGATGATGATGATGAAACATTACAACCTGCAGTGGATTTAGTGTCGCTGTGGGAAATTCACGTGCTCTGTGCTGCAGCGCTCTGATTGGCTGAGATCAGAAATGGAGCAGGTTTTAAAAGAGAAGGGCCGACCTCTTCATGAACTAAGTGACCCTCTGTGGCTGGCAGACCTGGGATCTTTAGTTGATCTTACGCATCGTCTGAATACACTGAACAAGAAGCTACAAGGCAAAGAACAGCTGGTGCCACACCTGTATGCACACCTGGAAGCCTTCTGGGTAAAGCTCCGCCTCTTTGAGACACAACTATGAGGCTTTAATGCTGCACACTTCCCTGCTCTGTCTGAAATCACGTCTGCTTTTCCAAAGGCCGACCTTTCTGCTAAAAAGGAGAAATATGTGTCTGTGATTGCATCTCTGGTGACAGAATTCAACCAGCGTCTCTAAGACTTTTCTGTCATTGAAGAACAAATCCAGCTGTTCTCCACCTCCTTCCTGGTGGATGCAGAAGAAGTGGAAGAGAGTCTGCAGTTAGAACTAATTGAAATGCAATGTGATGATTCTCTGCAGTCAACATCAGCTTCTCTCCCTCCCTGAATTATTTCAGAGTTTGGATAATGCCAAGTTTCCTCAGATGAGACGCCACGCAGAAACAATGATGAGCCTGTTGGGCTCAACATCCAGATGTGAACAAAGATTTTCTCTGTTAAATCAGAACAAAAGCAGACTGAGAAGCAGAATGACTGACAGCATCTCTGTGAAGTCCTTCGTGTCTCAACCACCAAACTTTCTGCTGACATGTCAGCCATCCTTCAATCAAAGGACAGCATCACTGCTCCCACTGACTGCAATGTTCTTCACATTATAGCTGACTTAGAAATACACACAGTATTCATGTGGCAATATGGCACCTCTAGTGTGGCCCTTTGTTTAGTTTTCTGGATTTGGCCCTCACTAAAAAAGCTTGGACACCCCTGGTATAAAGTGTTAATGTTCCCCCTTTTATTTAGGAAAATAAAAAGGTAAATAAAATAAATCTACTTTAGGACCTTATCATGAAATAAAGACAAGTAACAAGTGCTTTTCTGCATAAAACACTAAAATAAAAACACTCAGGGTGTCAATCTAAAATCACAGTTCAATAATATTTGCTTAAATGCTGATTAATTAAAGCTAAAGCCAGCAAACACCAAGCTAACTCTACGTTGCAGGCCTGTTTCCATGCTTGTGAATATGGAGACCAAACTCAGTGGTCGCTTCACTCAAAGAGCAAATAATAAACTAAAAAGGTCCCTTGTGCCAGATGAATAATGATCCTAACAGAAATGCTCTGCTCCGTTTAGTCCTCTTCTCCTGTGGAAAAAACTCAGCTCCCACAGTCACGGCGCTGACTCCAATACTAGGCCACCTGCTTTATAAGTTTGGTGTTTATTAATTCTGCATTATTTTAACTACATGCGCTGTGTTTCTGTGCCTCAATGCTCTTACTGCTCCTCTCTCCTCCCTTCCCTCAGACCCAGGTGATTTTATCAGCGGCCAGCCTTCAAAACGTGAATCACTACGTTTAATGTCCTTCCACTCGTACCAAAATGTCCCAATTAAAGTCAATAGGAGAGTCAGTAGCTGTGTTTCATGCTATTTTGTTTTTAACCACACAGAACCAGCGGTGCTTCAATGGAATGCTGCCTTGCTCTTTAATTCAGGTGAGCATAATTACGTTAAATGTAATTTAGGTGTGAACTTTTAAGGGTCATTTTAAGGAACTTGTAACATCAGGGGCTTCAGCTCAGACCCATTATTCCTCCTCTTCCCTCTAAAGGACCCTTTACACTATTTATTCCTCACATGCAGAGCACCAATGGAGGTAAAATCTGCCCACCTCACCGCCTCAACCTGATATCATTAGTATAAATTATGCTGATACCAGACGTTACCAAAAAAAGTGTTTTTTTCTACAGCCACTTAGGAACCAGAGAGACGCAGAGCTTGAAAAGCTGCACCTTTACTCATCAACTCTGGGGTTGCCATGCATAAAAAGTGCTATATTTCCTGTAGGATTCCCCAATAAAGACTATTAGTGGGCTAAAAGCGAAGCAGAAAGTCATTGTTCCGTCCGCTCTGACCACAAACAAAACGCTCAGAGAACAACTTCAAACTGAGCCTTCAGCTTGGTAATTACACACCAGAGCGCCCTGATGAGAGCAATAGAGGAGATTTGTCTGGTCAGAGCAGAGACTGAGATGAGAAACCTGTCGCTGTGAAAGGTGATGATAGTTATAAACTGTAACAGGCTAGAAGTTCATGGAGCTGAAAAGAGGGAAACATCAGCAGCTGGATCAGCATAAAGACGCAGCGTGAAGCCCTGAGTGCTTTAAGTGTTGCTGCTGAGGGGAAAATGTCAGACCATACAGGCTTGATGAAACTCAGCCTGATTCACCAATGAGGTTATAGATCTACACTGATAAACAAACCCATAGATTAATGTGTAACAGTGTAATAATACGGTCAATAACTTAAAACTACTTCATTTTATTCAGTATTATTTAACAGTTGTGGGTACTTTCTGTTTTAACCCGCCCCCAGACCCCCAAAAATTAACATATTCTCTCTCTTAACTTTTGGTCCTTGTCTCCAACGTTTCCAGAGGTCCTCTAAAAGCTTCCGGGTGGCTCAGAGTTCTAGCTGGGTCCAATATCTCGTTGTCCGGTTGGGTAACGATCCTCTACAAGCTCCTAGGTCCAGCTGAGTTAGCCTAGAGTCCATTAGCTAGCTTGTTAGCATTGGCTAGTTGCTATGCTAAGCTAGCGGCTAAACACAGTCTAAAAAGCTTTTAGTAGAAACTTTAGTGTCTTCTACCTCGGACTTAAGCTCACTGACTCACTGTGGATCATCGTGGGGACAAACCACGGCACACATTACTGTTTATAGTCCAAAGACAAGCCAGCTTAACATGTAGATGTTAACTTATGGCCGCAGAACCGTGTTAGGATATCAACAAGGTCAAGTGGAACGAGCCGTTTATCCCAGAACTGCATGGCACACTTAGATGGCACTGACCCAAAAGATTGGCACATATCTATCAGATACCACCCCGGAGGTGACACAGCTTCCCTGCTGATGTCACAGTTTGGATGTGTACCGCCCTTGTATGGGTGTGTCCCGAGATCCCTTTATAATGTTTGTGTGATGAGCACTCGAGGCCTCCTGCCGATCAGGGGCCCATCAGCGCTGGTGTGACTGTAACTATTTCTCTGTCTTTACCTAGATAAAATATAACTAAAAGCATACTTGTCTGTTTTATGCTTCCTACATTCAAGGTAATAAGTAAGTGGGGGTCGCCTGACTGGGTAAAACGAACTGGGTCCACCGAGGGTGTTTCACCTTAGACACGGCACAGTGAAACAGTAACAAATTGGTGTTTCCACCCGGACCCAAAGGACGACATACCACCTTCCGTTTTTTCGGTCAGGACGTCATTCCGGAAGAAAAACACACAGCTTGCGGCCGCAACAAAAGGTAAGGAGATTTCATTCATCTCCTAGTGTCTTTTTCTTCCTGGAGGGCCGACTTTTTGTATTTCTAAAGGCAGAGAAAGGTTTGAGGATAATTGTTTGCAAACGTGTCGATAAGAACTTGGGATTTGCGTGCGGTCACAGAGGTGAGAGTCCGGGAATCCTTGGCCAGGGTTCCGAAAATACTGTGCACCTTGAGAATTTAGGGTTTAAAAGGTCCCCTTGTTAGGCACAGAGGAAAATACGTGTTCCTCTGTGTGTAACATAAAAGCGGCCATTCTGACAGACACGCCTGTACGCGTGGCTTCTAAAACATCATGTAGCCTAGAAAATGTGGGTTTAGATGCCCCCTTATTTTCCGCGAGGACGAACATAAAAGTCGTTTTTGCGGTAATATAAAAGCAGCCTTTTTCGAAAAACGAGCGCGTACGACCTGGCTAATACACAATAGTGTGAATGCGGTGGTTTGACGTTTCGTTAAAACCCCGATTACAGACGAATATAGAAAGAGAAAAAAGCCAGTGGACGCACACACAACCAGCAGGACCGGAGGTACGTACTGAGTTAACTAAAGATTGGCCAGAGAGAGTGTGAGTGTGTATGTGTGTGTGTGTGTGTGTGAGACACGTTATTGTCATTGAGCCGTGGAAGTGAAGTGAAGGGTAAGGGCCTTCTCATCCTGAGTACACTGGCTCATTGAAACTGCCGTGTAAAAACACAATAATAAGGCATATAGGAACATAATAAGTTTTGGTGTCTGAGAGATAAAAAATAAGCTCTCATTGGACCGGGGTCAGGACGCTGTCCCAGCAGGTTGGCCAAGACGTGTGAGTGCTGGAATGGCTGAGAATCAGGCAGAAAATGAGCTCCAGGGGTGTTCTTTAGGAACACTGCTGGAGACAGGAAAAGGGAGCATAATGGCAAGCTTTCCACACAGAGATGCTGAAAACCATTTAAAACAATTTGAGGAGTGGTGTGAAAAAATGAGGAGAGACGGGGTTTTTGGTGATACAGAAGGGTCACCACCAGAGGCCCAAATGTGCACTTACTATTTGCAGATGTTAAAAAATAGATTAGCCCTAGCACAAGTAGAAACGGGTGATGCAGGTGAGTTTGCTCGAGAAAAATACCAAAAAGAGGAAATCAAAATAGCAGGCTTGATAAAACTAACTGAACTGTATTTCAGCATGTGCTTCTCAGGCCTCGACAAACAACAAGAGAGTGAAAATCTGCAGGGGGTAAGGGAATCATCTTCTTTCAAACAAGAAGGTAAGTACACAACTATGCAAAACAATCTGCATGGTGATAAGGGAGAACTGTTATCCAAGGCCAGGAGTGTGGTGACTTCATCAGACCCTTCGGTGCAGGTGCCTGGTATGGTGTTATGTGGGGGACAGATAAGCTGTGACGTAAGACCCAGATGTAACCTGCATTCTAGCGAAACTGATCTTTCTTTACCTGCAACAAAACAAAGTGTGCAACTGCCATTGTTTCAGACTCACAGTGCTACAGGACAGGTGAATGCAGCTGTTTACAGCCCTCTTTCATGTGCTGACAACGTTCATCTGAGGCACATGTTCCCTGATCCCAGAAAAGGGGCGCACCTTTGGATCAAAGCATTCGTGGAGACTTTAAGCGGGTATGTATTGGCTATTGGTGATGTGAGGACTGGCTTATCAGCATACCTGGAACCACAAGAGGTACATGCGGTTGAAGTCTCTGCTGGAACTGACGTACTAGGAACAGCTGCTCCTTTGGCCCCAGTGGCACGGCAACTTTGGAGCACATTGAGGACATTTTTATCCAGTAAGTACGGATTCTGGCCTTTTTAAATGACACTACACGTTGGGCAGGGGAGACGGCTTCAGCATATGTGAACAGAATGTTGAAAGTTTGCGCGCAAGCTGTCTGTCTGATATTGTTGCCTTCGTCATGTCTTGTACAATATATTGTGTCTGTTGAAATGAGATTATTGAGTCAGAGTGAGTGGGGGAGAGACTGCTTGGATCCGCGGATATTGAGTGTGTCTGTGTGTGTGTGTGCAAATGGGTCTTTGTGTGTAAGTGAGGTTACAGATAAATGTATTTGTGTTTTGTTTTGTTTTGGGGGTTTTTGGCGCAGGGGGGTGTTCAAAGTGCAACCAGTTGGTCGGGGCAGTTGGATTAATAAGAAAAAGAAAAGCGAAAGTTTTTAATAAAATAAAAAATAAAAAGGAAACGGAAACGGAACTAAAAGGGCGTTGCACCGGGGAAGCGTTTACGTGGGGACCGACTGGGACTTCCGGTGTGGATAAAATTGTTCGTAACTATTAAATGCAACGTATAACTTTCAAAAAGGGGTAAGCGTCCAGGTGTCTGCGAGACACAGAGTTGTATCCTTGCGGGGCTGAAGAGTAAAACCGTGTTTGGACGAAACATTCGGGGGTCGTAGCCAGCGCAAGCTCTCCACTTTTAAACTAAGCGGGAACTTAACATGTTGAAAATACATCTTTCGGCGTTGCTATAGACGTTTAAAAACTATGAAAAACATAGAACTATTTAAGACAGTCAGAAAAAGCAGGCCTGCACGTGTTTGTCTGTCTGAATGTCATCTTTGTATGTAAATGTATGTATTTGTGTATCGTATGTAACTAAACGTTCGTCTGTGTGATGTTCATGGTTTCAGAATGTTCATTTGTTTTGGGAGAACTGCAGCTCCGTAATTCAAATGACGTTTTTAATCATGAACTACGTTAACTAAAAGCTGAAGAAAGGTAAAGAGAGATTTCAATAACAGTTTGTTTTCTTCCCACATTAAACATCCGGCCAAATTAAATTGTTACACTGAGAGATGTTAACGTGTCTTAAACAGAAAATATCCCAGGGCTGTAGGAACTACTTGGGACTAGGGATAAAGGTTTTTGTTGTTGTTTGGAGCTTAATTATGCAGAACAGTAACCAGAGGTGTTGGGGCTGTATTCAGTTATGCTATTAGATTGTGCTTGGCTTGTGTTTGTCAATGAATTCATGACAGCTGAAATAATAACAGAGAAAAAGCTTTTATATTGTAATTTTAGAACATTAATAAAATGGCAAACAGCATATGGGGAGCATATGGGAGACTGTTTGGGAGAAATGGAACCGGATGGGATATGTTTAAGGGGAGATTTTTAACTAAGGATTTTACAGCTGCCTAAAAAGAAGAATTTAAGAGCATTAAGATATACATGATTTTTGATTTAAATAGATGAGACAAACTGTGCTTTAAACAAACTGTATGGGACTAAATATGGTTGCTTTTCTAAGGGTTCTGTATTAATTTATTTTATTTCTTTTTACTGGGGATTTGAGGGTCAGTTTAACCTGAAGCAGGACAAAAGATATGATAAACAAATCTGACCATGATGTAAACATCTGAATGTTATGGCAAGGCTGGGTCTGTGTGTTCTAGCCTGGGGGCACGAAAACTATGTCAGAGGGAAAGAATGAAATAAAGCCAGCTTGTGAAGAGTTAGATTCTACTTCTAATCTCTTTGTTTTTGGGTAGCTTTCTCAATGTGCTGAATTACGGGGAAAACTCTTATCATGTATAGAAAAACACTAGAAGCTCAAAAGCCTGAAAGAGAAAATGGTTGCTTTAAAGTTTCACCCTTAACCAATTAAGATTGAAAAGCATTAATAACTAAGTTTGCATGATCAAAAGAGCTAGAAAGAAATCAAAAGAATGCTATAAGATATTGGAACACACAGATTGCACTCCTGGGGAGACTTTTTACTTTCGGGTTTTTATTGTTTTGTGTATTTTGATTATTTCTTTGTTAAATGATTCCTTTGCTTTACTTTTTTGCATCACCAGCGGCAAAAAAAAAAAAGTGACAACATTTGAGGTTGCTCGGCAGATAGTTTAAGACAATGAGAAGTTTTAATACAAAACGCTGAAAGAAAAGGAACGAGAGATTCCTACCTCCCCTGGACCAACCAAGAACTTAGACACATCACATTAAGAACCAAGACACTAAAAAGACCGAGACACTAAAAAGACCAGGTTTTCTTTTGTCACCTAATACACTAACAGAATTGTTTTTCTCTGAGTTACTTCTTTCAGATGATGTGAGATGAAACTGTAAAGCCACCTTGTTCCAACAGAAGTCTCTGGAAAGTGAGCTCTTTCAGGCCGTATGGTAAGAAGTCATGATCTAAAATGGACGTGCAGGGATTGACAAAAGTGACCAAATTATGCTAAGTTTTAACAAACTTATGGCAGGTAATATCGAGACCTTCTAGGCAAGGCAAGGCAAATTTATTTATAAAGTACAATTCAGTATTCAGTATCCTTCTAGAGGTAAGAAGGTGGCTTTGGAAATTGTTCATGTACCCCTGCTGCCCTCTCTACTGACTCACATTAACATTTCTATCCTGTTTTCTGCTTTTTTTCTTGCAAGGAAACCTGGTCATATATAATTGGAATGTGCTAACGGAGAGATTTTAGTCTCTTTTTAGGCATTCTCAGAGACAAGTTAGTACCAAGCGGTGCCACAGTGGTCCAGAGGACGGAGAAAAAGGTGATGTACTTGACTCCTGCCTAATCCAGTTTTTAATCAAATTTAGAAAAAAAAAAAAAAAAAAAAAAAAAATCAGTAATTTTTGCAGAAGCTGCATAGAGGTTTAATGGGGAATGTGATGCTACAAGGTTAAGAGAAATGTTTTTTATTAATGAACTTATACAAAGAGGTTGAACTGTCTGTAAAATATTTTGCTTGGATAAATTTTTAAGGGATCAAGATCTGGGGTAAAGGTGAAAAACTTCAAGAATAATTTTGTTTTAGAGAGAACGATGTGGTTGATTTTGTTTTGAGACAGTTTTCTTGTAATTTTTGTTTTGATTTTTTCTTTTCAACTTATTTACACTACACTACGGATGAAGATAGACAATTCTTGTATTGGACAATTTGATTTTGGACAAAATCCATATTGGCAAAATGCTGGCAGAATTCCTTGTGGTTTCAGACACAACGATTGGAGAAAGAATATTCATGGACAACGCTTGTCCTGGAACGATGTTGTGCTGTTGAACTGAGACATGAGGACTGAAAATGGACAACTAATTGCGGGGGCAAAGACAGAGGCATCGGATAACCTTCAATGGACCGCAACACGAAACAAAGATGAGTTGGCAGACACCCCTTCTGCATTTCACATCAGATTTTCCTGCACATAATTAAAACACGAAACACACATTAGAAACATACACATTGGCGGATGCGCTTAGAAGAAAACTTTCAGATTCAAAGCAATCAGGATTATAATTAAACCCCTAGGATGTTAATTGTTTTAAGTCAGAGCTGTTATTAGCGAGCGATAAGAGGGTCAAACGCATTCGGACAAGTGGTACTGGTCTGGAAACAAAGCTGGTAGAGATTTTGGGCCGCTGATAAGAAGGATTTTCTTTTACTTTTCTAACGAAGTTTTTATTTAAATCATTTAAAATACATATAAATATGTTTTGGAATTTTATTAACCCCACAAGGGGTTTTGAAGTAGATTCAAAGAGGCACCTTTAAGATACAATAAGCTTCATAAAATACATCATGCATGAGAAGAAATAGGGGGAACCGCTAAAAGACATCCATTTTGCACCAAAATATTAAGTTACGGGATGAGAGCATAGAGCAGCTTAAGTAATTATGCTAAACCTAAAAGGTTTGACAACTTATATTGGGGATTACATAGAGGGGCCGTTTAAACGTAAAAGGAAAGTGGATAAGAACAATGTATGCTATTACATCAATGGGCGATAATTATGATCATGACAAAACTAGTGGGCGAAAAAGTTAAAGTAGGCATTACAGCAACAGTTAATAGCATAACCGACTGAACGAACGAGTGAGCAAGCTAATTTTTCAATATAAGCAGAATAACTGCAGGTTTAGAATAATGCCTTATTCTAATAAATAACTTGGGTAAATTAGGATTAAAGCACCAATGTAAATAGTTTGGAATTGTACGCAGTTACCTAAAAGGTGTGAGGAGACTTAAAAACTATCTGTTTAAACACAAAATAGCACAATAGTTGTTCTTTAACTAAATGTTAAAACATCCAGAAGAAAAGAACACATAAACATAGTTTAGCCATCTATTAACCTAGTGGTCTTTTAGACCAGGATAATCTAACGATCGTCCTCTTGTACATGCAGAAAAGTAATGAGGTCAATTAGATTAGTTGGACGTTTGGTATCTGGTCAGGACAGCAGAAGCACTCCTGGACACAAGATGAGGATAACAGCTCCAACATGATATCAATGCATGAAGGTTGGCTCTGAGGAACATCAGAGCTGCAATGGCATCAGACAGTGACACTACTGCTGTGATAAAGAAAATCTTGAAAAGAACTATGCATGACTGCTTTGCTTCACAGGTGATGGAATTCAACTACAAGGTTTCACGAACATGACATGGAGAGGTTGGCGTTCAGGAAACGCACCTAAAACACACTCTTGGACTCTTTGGGGTAAATGGGCTCTAAAGGGGGACACTTAACAGGAGAGAAACTGAAAGCCTGGGCTTACGACGAGAGACATTTCAGACAGGGGGTGTGGACACCCAGGAATTGCTGCTGTGGTTTGAAAATGTCAGAGATTTGTCGCAGGTGGTGGAGTGTTTCGATGACCCAGGCGCTTGAAACCAGGTTGAACAGAGGAGACGACGTCGTGTTCCCACAGGGATTACCTGTAACCTAACACTGACTGTGAACAATTATGTTTGGGTTTGCTGGGGTTGCCAAAAGGAGCATCGGAGATGACTTTCTCTATCCTGACCAGGTTCACACTTAAAATGCAAAAAAAAAAAAATTATAGAGGCCAAAACAAATACGGACATAGAGAAGTGTTTATACAAAGAATTCCACTATTCGTCAATTTGAGGTGCAGATACTAAGGCTAAACAAAGAATTAGAAGAAGGGCAAAACTTAAAGCTGATCATTTACCAACGGGTGGTCAATATTTAAGAGGGTTTAAAGGAACTGCACAATTTCTTCAATAATCACAACAGACAGTGATTGATGAAACAAAAAAGCAAATTCTAAAATGGGAATTTTTAATCTGCTGGGACAAGACGGTGCAAACATAAAATAAGGATTTATAGATCACTGGGTGATATAAGATCACAAAGGTAATAATAATAAATGTATGAAAATGTAAGAAAATCACTCGGAGTAATGTCTGCTTAAAGTTTTTCAAGGATAAACTAAACACATGAGAACAAGAACTAGATACTTGTTAAAGGGTTGATTTACTTGGGGATATAATTATGCTTGGATGTATTATCAATTAAACTAATGTTGAATGACTGAAAAAGGTTTAAAGACCTAGAGCAGTATGGAGCTACTTACATGGTCAGGGGGCGATGTGTTTAATAAGCAACAATGAGTTACTGCTCACAGCATAGATAAAAACCAGGGTCGCTTACAAAAGCTGTCTGTTAAAACAAGCAGAAGTGATTAAAAAAAAATCAAGAATTAATGGGGTTAGAATTGCTCTTCGCTTCAGGTGGAGGGCGCATTCAACTACAAGTCTTTTGGGTTGATGCACGTCAAGCTGAAAGTGATTCACAGAACTACTTCCTGTCTCCGCCCTGGGCTACACCCACTTCCTGAATAGCAACCAATCACAACTCCGTGTGGGCGAGGGGCATGCACACACTTCCTTTCTCTTAGCTGAGTTTTTCAAAATAAGACAAGAAGTACATAGGGCTGCTTCTTATTAACATCACAACATTATTCTGCAAATATATATAGTGGAGCTTTCTTTTACAAACTTAAGGGTTTTTCTGTTGGACTTTTTAGAAAAATGTGAAGTATTTTGGAGCTGGTTCAGTAAGAAGTTTCTGAAAGGTTTTAATACAATTCCTTGTGTGCTAGATAAATTGAGATGAACCGTGTCACAGTAGCCATGAAACATATGATGATAAATTTCTATTGCAGAGATCTTTTCAACTGTTGGACAATTGTAAGGTGAGACACACATGGGAAAGAATTATAGAGAAATGCTGCTGCAGATAACGTTGAACTTTCAGATTTCTCTTTTATATAAGGGTAATGCAAGATCTAATGATTACAGTAAAGGAGGTAAAGCTAAGAGCATAATAATTGTGAACGGAAATATCTGGATGTGAAAGTGTTTGAAGAAGGTAAATGAAAGAAGGATTGGGAGTCTTGATAAGAACACTAATTACACCTTGTTTCTGTTATCCAACAGTAAACAAGGCCTGGTGTCTGCCAACCATCTCAACAGAGCATTTTCCTGGGGATAAAATGCTTATTGCCTGAAAAAGGACAGGACACTCATTACCATCCAACTAAATCGTTTTTGTCCATGCTGAGGAATAAGAAGAGGACTTAAGAAGTTTGGGAGTACATGCCAGAGACCTATGGATTTGCCATGAAGGAGCAGTTGCCTGAGAACACTGAGCTGACCACTTATGCGCGAATAGATTCATGTCTGCCACGTGCTCAGACTGGCCTGACGTTTTTTACTTGCGTTATTGACGTACGGACACTTTTTATATCACAAAACTGATTTTTTCCTTTCTCTTCTCCACTGACTTCCATCACCATGTTTGATCTTATGTGTTATGATGTTTATACTGTGATGTTGCATTATGATGATCGCTATGGCTTTATGACTAAGAATGGAAACTCTCTGTTACAGACACACACACCAAGACCTACAGTTCTTGCAATCTTTTTGCTTTGTTATATAGAGAACCAGGATCTGATGGCTATCACAGATCCATAAATTACTTGGTAAGCCTAATTTTTAGATTCAATACAGGGTGTCTTCTCGCTCAGATTGGCCCAGAGTGGGACTCCCCTAGACTGGGCTCTATCAGGTTTTTTACCATTTCTTAGAGAGATGGGGTTTTCCTGCTTGAGGCTCAGCCTGCCCTCTGATGCCCCCTACTGGTACTCTTGGATTTGTGAGGTGTGAAGGTGATGGATCGTTGTCCATAGGAATGGAGAGTGGAGGACCGAGTAGGAGGTTTCTTGGGGTGGGGGTAGAGTAGACGAATTTGGCCTTGATTAAGGTACATCTTTAGCTTATCTGGTCTAAAGTAAACTTAAAATAATGTGCGCATAGGAACCTAAAACAGGCCTAGCTCAAATAGTTGAACCCTAAATTGTAGTTAAAATGCTTGGACTGTGGTGTTGAGTAAAAAATGATTCATGCTGATTGATGCTAAGATGTTTCCATTGTGGTTTGTCCGGCCCATTCCTTGGAACTGTTTTCGTTGTGATGTGCCTTTGGGGCACACCAACAGGGGGGGCTAACGGACAACTGGACTGTTTTTACAAAGTGCTTTTCAGTCACACCAGCAGAGATTGTGTGACCCCAGAGACTGAACCGCACTATCGACTGCCATGGAGATCACAGATGGATGGACTCTGGAAGCCGGAAGCTGACGTGCTTGGATTGCTTGGACTGGACGGAATGACCGACTGTTCTGGGAGAGGGACAGACTGAGAGCTGTCGTTCCACTGGTTGATCATCTTTGGTGATGTGCCATAATGACACATCATCAGGGGGACTGTTAGGATATCAACAAGGTCAAGTGGAACGAGCTGTTTATCCCAGAACTGCATGGCACACTTAGATGGCACTGACCCAAAAGATTGGCACATATCTATCAGATACCACCCCGGAGGTGACACAGCTTCCCTGCTGATGTCACAGTTTGGATGTGTACCGCCCTTGTATGGGTGTGTCCCGAGATCCCTTTATAATGTTTGTGTGATGAGCACTCGAGGCCTCCTGCCGATCAGGGGCCCATCAGCGCTGGTGTGACTGTAACTATTTCTCTGTCTTTACCTAGATAAAATATAACTAAAAGCATACTTGTCTGTTTTATGCTTCCTACATTCAAGGTAATAAGTAAGTGGGGGTCGCCTGACTGGGTAAAACGAACTGGGTCCACCGAGGGTGTTTCACCTTAGACACGGCACGGTGAAACAGTAACAAATGGATCTCTCGGCTTCTCTGCTACGCTCTCTAACCCAAACTCATGATGCATTCACTGAGTGCCTCAGCGTAGGAAAATACACCTCTCACATGTACCGTTAATAAAATGAACTACAACTATGCAAATAGATGTTTGAACGTGTTGTAAACACATTTTAGAGATGAACACTTTTAATAAAGCAAGAATAAACTAATTAACCATGTTTAAACTATTTCTTGTTTATTAGTGTTTACTTCATAGACATTTTACTACATCTCTTATTTAACTAGGCCAGGGGTTTTCTAATTCATTGAATGTGAGCCTCCCCTTGGAAAAGGTAAAGATAACTAGCAAATTCATAAACGATTGTTTTCAACAGCAGACAAACTGAACTAAACAGACGCCAACGTCAAACTGAACTCAGGTCAACAGGAGACGTCAACTGAAATATTAATAATAAAAAAAATAACCTGAATTTAACAGACGTCAACATAGTCCATATTGTGATTTACTTTTTAGGCCAATTATACACAATTTAAACCTGTTTTTTTTTTAACAACCATGTTCTCAAGCATTCTCAATGTGAACAATGAGGACGCGCCTTTGATGTGCAAAGCTGTTCTATGTTGGGTTGTAGAGAAGAAAGAAACAGCTGCAAGTCATCCTGCACTTGTAGCCTTGACCGGTATTCACTTTTGATCAGGGTGAGAGTGGAAAACCCACATTCACACAGGTAAGTGGAGGTGAAGGGCATCAGGACTCATGGCTTTAGCGGACACATGGGGAAACTCGCTCTCAACACTCAACCAGAATTGCGTAATCGACATTTTCACCAGTCTCTGTTTTAAGTCCAGATTTGAGCTGAGCTCAACAAGAGCAACCTCCTCTTGGATGCTCAGTTCATCGTGGACTGTGGGTGGGAAAGAGAAGGGGTTTCTGACCCACTGGTTTCCCAGTGGCTCCTCTCCAAAATACTCTCAGAACCGTTCAGATGCTGATGACCGGTTTCACAGAGTTGAGCGGCAGCGCTGTCTTATATTTCTTCGCGCCTCCCCTGCGACTCTTTGGCGCCTCACCTATTGAAAACCACTGATCTAGGCTACATTGTCCTGATCATAGCTGGATGAGTTCTGAATGGATGGATCTGAGGCTTTAAAGCAGCTTTTAAAGCCAACATATCACCAGAACCCAGTTCTGCATTGTTGGGTCTCACCTCAGACGGTCAGAGGGACCAACAAAGTTCTACTTCTTCAATCTGCTGCTCACTACAGCCTTGAAATGCAGATTAACTGATTGGTTGAAGGCAGAACCTCCATCCTACAACTGGTGGTGCTGAAAGTTTGAGCCAGGTACCAAATGGAGAGAAGAACCAACCTGACCAGACTTTAAATAAATGTGTTCTATAGGCGTTGGGAACCTGCAGTAATGTTACTCATGCAATAAAACTAAAGGTAGTAATTAGTAATTGGATCATTGTTAGATGGAGGATCTGAGACTTTGTAACAACACAGCTCTGACCCAATACTGTTTGATGATCTGGTCATTGTTCTTTTTCTGTTTTTGTTGTTTAGAAAATGAAAAAACTCAATAAAATTTAATTTAAAATGGGTTTCATCATGTGAATCTAACTGGTGAACTTCTCTTTCACAAATCTATTCAGACTTGCTATTCAGCGCCAGTAAAGACCCTCGGCCCTTTAATTTTCCTTGTGAGTCGTTCTTAGTGAGGAGAATATTACAGAAAACTGGGTAATGATCTCTGCCTGCAGGCGAGTCGTCTAATAAATCCCATTTCACAACCAGCTGAAATATTCCTGGACACTAGTGTTAAATCAAGGACTGATCCATTTCCTGGATGAACATCTGTTCTGGTCCATCTTCCATCATTCAACAGAATAAATTATTAGCCTCTAAATGTTCTTCTACTATTTCTCCATTTCCATCTGTTCTGTTTCCTCCCCATAATATTCCATATGTATTAAGGTCACCACATATTACTGATTATCTCCTCCATTAATCTGCATTAACTGATTCAGATCTAACTTTATACAAGGATTATAATAGTTAAATATAGTAAAAATAACCTCATTTATTATTCTCTCTATTACTACATATTCTAGATCAGTTCCTCTACTTATTTCTCTGCATGTTAGATGACCTTTTCTAAATTTTGAACATCCTCCTCCTGTTTCTTCCTTCCTGTCACTGAAACATCTCCACTTATTCAGAAAACTAGTTACAGTTTTATTTTATCTTTTACACATTTTATCCATCTGTGCTTCTTTAAACACATTTAACAGGTTTTCACCTCTCATCACAACAACCTCCTGCCATCTTGGAGGAAAAGTCACCATGAATGATGTGACATTTCCTCCATAATCACACATGAACTCTGAGCTGCTGGTTTCAGCTCCGTACCTGGATCATCTAGTCTGGAGTCAAAGGAAAAGAAGGGAACCAAATCTCAGCAGCTCCAGATTTAGATCCACAAATGTGATAAAATAAAAACTGAATAAAGTTACAACCAAAATGATTCTTATCTCTGGCTGATCTAGATTTAAAAGGAATTTAATTCAACCAAGAAGTAGGAAATAAATGAGGCAGTTAGATCCTTAACTCCTTATACATCGTTATATCTTGAAAGCTATTTTATTTATATTTTATTAGAATGGCATGTTGAAAATCATTTGTAGACTTTTCAATAATGAATGTTAAACGTTTTACTGAATTTAAAGCACTGGAACCCATTTAATTAGTGCCGAGCAGCTTTTTACGTATTTTAAATGTTATTCTGACTTTTTTCTTTGGAGCTCAGAGTCCTGCAGGCTGGAAGTCCTCTTACCATCACCATCATTTCCACCTCAGTGTCTGCTCCAACATCAGGTTTCTTAGTTCATTTTTACACTACCAGAATCTGGATCCTCTGCTCCACTTGTAATGATGATTTCTAAAATTAATGTCCAGCTCACTATGGTGGTGATCACAGGGTGGGCTCTAGTTAAATGCCTGGATGACCCCAGATCCAATGACCAGGCCAAGTGATGCTTTCTGCTTTCTTTAATAAGCAGATTTAGGTCTCTGTATGTGTGTGGTTCTGCAAACTATAATAAACTAATGCAAACACAAATTATAATCTGATGAAATCACAACCTTTCATATTAGTAATTCACACAAATCTTCAAAGCCACATGCTGTCTAGTAAACCTAACAAGCCTTTATTTGGAGCCCAAACCAGTTTTGAGAACAGATAAAAACTGTTTTATCTTCTTCCTGTCTTGTGCTTCAATCACTGATAATGTGGAAATCAAGCAAACAAGGAACAAACTGGAATCTGTCCGACAGATCAGATTTAAACCAGCCTAAAGCTTTTCCCTTAATCCCTACAGTATGCTCAAGTCTTTGTAGAAGAATATTGTGATCAACTGTATCAAATGCAGCACTGAGATCTAACAGGACAAGTACAGACACAAGTCCATTATCTGAGGCCATGAGAATATCATTAGTGACCTTCACCAGAGCTGTTTCAGTGCTATGATGAGCTCTAAAGCCTGACTGAAACTCCTCAAATAGGTCATTACTTTGAAAATGTTCACAAAGTTGATTAACAACTACTTTCTCAAGAATTTTAGATAAGAAAAGAAGATTAGATATAGGTCTGTAATTTACTAACTCATCTTGATCAAGAGATGGTTTCTTAAGTAAAGGTTTAATAACAGCTACTTTAAAAACCTGTGGTACATATCCATTTACTAAGGATAGATTACTCATGTCTAAAATAGCGCCACTTATCAAAGGGAATATCTCCTTAAACAACTTGGTTGGGATTGGGTCTAACATACAGGTAGAAGGTTTAAATGAAGCTAAAATTTTAGACCTTATATTCAATAGACCACATTTAATTGTTTTATTTTTTAGTTCAAGTTGAGTCATATTGATGTTTATTAGATTTATGATTTGCTCCTTTTAAATTCGCCTTTGATCTATTCAGTTTTGGCCGTGGGAAAGACACCGTCTCAATAGGGTAATGGGTGGGTAACCTGGCGCGGATTCAGGCGGTGGCGCAGGGGGCGCGCGCACCCCCCTTTTGGAGACCAAAAGTATTTTTTAAAGAGCCCGAATTTTTAAACATCCTTCATAGAATTAAGATTAATAGCCAGTACCTGTCATTTAGAACGCACTGTGACGCCGGCGCGGCATAAATTGTCGTTGCAATCACCGATACTGGCGGCGGCATTTAGTGCCCAAATATGGGCAGTAATGGCGGCCTGACGTCACATCCTGTGTCGTTTCTTAGCAGAGGCACTGCGCTCACACAGCTGTGATAAACAACAATTATTTCGGATTCCCAGAGGACTTCACCATTGAAATTTTCTAGAGCTATTGTTGAAGAAATAATGCCTACGTGCATGGCAGTTTGATGTTGCAATACATCGGGTAAAAGTGGAAAAAACATCACAAAAATAAGGAGACCGCTGCCGCAGCAGACAGATTCAACTCACATCGTTCCTTTTTGGTCTCCTGGCCTCAAATTGGTATGGCTGGATTTCGTCAAAAATCAGGTTGCTGTCAAGAAAGTCTTCTATATATTCCAAATCGCTCTCAGATGATGATGATAAATCCATGAAACTCCATCACTATCGCTAAATAATCACTCTCTGCCGCACCGGTCGTCGCCATCTTGGATAATAGCGCGCAGTGACGAGCCTGTTCTTCTTCTACTACTACTACTTCTTCTTCTTCTTCTTCTTCTTCTTCTTCTTCTTCTTCTTCTTCTTCTTCTTCTTCTTCTTCTTCTTCTGTTGTGTTTTCTGGCAGTTTACATCCTGTGTGCATTACCGCCATCAGCTGGACGGATATGTAATTTAGAAATATATTTTCCTATACATCTTTATATCTTAATGAAACTAAATGATATCTATACTTTCACACTCACACACACATACACACTAAATCCTCCCAGCTAATTCTGTATCTTTTAAATATTTAAGTGCTTTAAATATTTTATCTGATTGATGCTTCCCTAATAAATCAGCCATCTTTACTGAACTCCCCAATACCCTTTCCAGTTCTTTCCTCTCTTTTATATATTTTCTACAATAAATCAAAACATGTTCTACTCCTTCGATTTCTCCACAATAAGAACAATTACCTGTTGGATGTTTCCCTATTATTTTTAAACCAGTATTTAAACTAGTATGCCCTATCCTCAACCTGTGTATCCATATTTCCTCTCTTCTATTCATTATACTATTATATCTTATGATAATATCTTTCTATATTTTATATAAATGTCTTCCTTTTTCTTCTAAATTCCATCTCTCCTGCCATACATTATTTATTTTATCTTTAATAATTACTTTTATTTTTTTTCTACTTAGCGGGACATCATATTCAATTTCTCTTGCCTCAACTGCTTCTTTAGCTAATTTATCTACTTTTTCATTACCTAAAATTCCTTTATGTGCTGGAACCCATGTAAATTGAATACTTATTTTTTTGTTGCTTTATACCATATATTAAATAACTGACTTCATCTAGAAGATCTTGACGGCTTTCAGATTTTCCACTTTTAAAACTAGTCAGGCAAGACAATGAATCTGAACAGATAACTAAATTTCTAGGCTTCACCTCCAGCACCCATTGTAATGCCAAAATAATTGCCAACATCTCTGCTGAAAAAAATTATAAATTATCTGCTGTTCTTCTTTTTATAGAATTTTTTTCTTTCGGAATATATACTGCTACTCCTGTTTTACCATTTTCCTGTTTTGATGCATCTGAATATATTTGTGTCATATTTTTATACCTTATAACTAAATACTGCTGAATAATTTGATACAAACCTCCACAGGACTGTTCTATTTTTTGGTTTCTAAATTTACTGTTGACATTTCAAATAACCATGGAGCAATTTTAGATGTAATTACAGTTTTACAGTATGCTATATTACTTATCCCAGAATACTCTGCATAAATATTTCCTTCCCATCCAAAACTCCTTATGTGATGGCCATATTCCCAGCATTCTCTGAATATCTGTTTAGTAGGGTGATTTTCCTCATGCCCTTGTAAATTTAACCAGTAATTCATTGACAGTTTCATCCTCCTTAAGTCCAGTGGCATTTCTCCAGTAATCACCTGAAGAGGAGGAATTGGAGATGTTCTAAAAGCACCACAACATATTCTAAGCGCTTTGGCTTGGATTCTATCTAAATCTAATAACAAAGAATTTGCAGCTGACTTATAAACGATACATCCATAATCCAACACAGATCTAACTAAAACATCATATATTCTTTTCAAAGATGTACTAGTTGCCCCCCTGTCATTCCCTGACAAATATCTCAAAATATTAATACCTTTTTTTACATTTATCAATGATCTTCTGTATATGTATCTTAAATGAAAGTTTTTCATCAAACCATACGCCGAGGTACCTTATGATATTTACCTGTTTCAATGTATGCCCATATAATGTAAGATCTACTGTTGGATTAACCCTTTTCCTTGAAAAACATATTACTTGTGTCTTCTCAACAGACAAATGAAACCCCCATTTATGTGACCATATTTCAACCGTGTTAATTGCTGATTGCATTCTATTTTTTAAATCACTAATATTTCCTCCTCTCACCCATAATGCCCCATCATCTGCATATAATGCTTTACTAATTCTAAAATCTATATTATCAAAAATATCATTAATCATTATATTAAAAAGCAATGGACTACATACACTACCTTGAGGAGTTCCATTTTGTATAGCATAAATATTTGAATAATTTACCCCAACTCTTACTTCGATTGTTCTATTCTTTAAAAAATCCTTAATTCAATTAAACATTTTTCCTTTAATTCCCATTTTATCCATCTTCATTAATAAACCCTCCTTTCAAAGCATATCATACGCTTTTTCAATATCAAAATGTAGCTAAGAGCATTTATTTATTTACCTGAGCCTTTCTTATTTCATTTTCTAAACAAACAATTGGATCTACCGTTGTCCGTCCACTTCTAAAACCACTCTGATAAGTAGATAAAAGACCTCTTTTTTCTATTTCTTACATTCATCTCCTAGTTATCATTTTCTCCATCAATTTACATAAATTAGAAGTAAGAGATATGGGCCTATAACTAACTACTACTACTTCTTCTTCTTCTTCTTCTTCTCTTTTTTAATAGTGGTTTGCAAACAACTTTTAGGTGCATTACCACCACCTTCCAGATTGGAGTATGGATCAACCTTAATCTTATATTCTCCCCACAGAAAACAAGTATGATGATCGTTAGAAAATGTTGATAATGAGAAAACATGGGGTTCTCACAAGTTGTGTAAAGTTGTAAAGTAATGCAATATCAGGAAAACTTTTTCAAGTAACGGCAAAGTTATGAAAATTTAACTTTTGTTGCAGTTTTTGAAAAGTAATGAAAAAAGAGTGTAAAGTAAAAAAAATAGTGGACATTGACACCCATACAATAGTTATTGTGTAGTGTGTATTGTCTGATTTTAAACCTTTTAGTGCCACATGTGTTTTATTGTTAAAACTAAGAATGGTCTCCTTTATGAAAACATACTAGGCTTAAAACTATTGCCAAGCAACTTGCATATGATGAACGATGAGAGTGAGAAAGAGATCTTTACATCATATAAGGATGATCTATCATCAGGATCAACATTTAGACAGGAAGTGAAGTTGTGGCACACAAATGGTCATCATCAGTGGAAAAACCCAGCTCTCTCCCTGAAATACTAAGGATAACAAATATGAAGTGCTACCCAAACATTTCTATGATTCGTCACCTTCTGTCAGTTATACCTATCACGAGTGCTTCTGTGGAACGTGCTAACTCAGGTCTTAAAGCAGTGAAAACTTTGCTAAGGTCGACTATGGGACAAGAAAGGTTTGTGGCTTTGTAACTTATGTATGTCCACAAGGACATTCATTTAGACATCAACAAAATCATAGGCATGTTTTGCACAGAAGCATCCTAGAGGGTTGACATTCATAAACCCATTATCATCGTCATCATAAAGTTGAAGGTGTTGTAGAAGAGAACAATATTCTTTGTCAAGTCTTACAGTTCTATTATAGGCTTATGGCTTAACTTCACCGTACATGTTCATTGGTTTAACTTACTTTAAAAAAAATGTTCTCAACATGGTTTATCTTGTTAAAATGTGTTGAAAAATCCTTTGTCACTTGAACTATACCAAACTGTTCTTAAGTCCTTGGGTCTTTCTAAGTATTTTTTTTTCTTAATATAGTTTATATGGTTAAAATATATTGTTAAAATACATGTATATTTTTAAAACTCTTGTCAATTGAACCATACCAAACTGTTCTTTAGTCCTTGGGTCTTTTTATTTCATTTTCTGTATACATATCATTTCTGGCAATAAAGAAAATCTTTGATTAATTGTTGATAAGGATAATTTTTTCTTCAAACTACTTTTTAACCTTGTGCATGCTATAAAAAGCACGAGATTTTGACTTAAAAACCCATTTTCAATTACAATAAGGTAATCATGCTAATTCCACTTATGTTCATCCATTAAAATTATTATCAATTAAAAAATCCTTAGATGAATAATTAGGGTAGTGTAAAAGAGTAAAGATGGCATTCTTTGGTCATTTAGCCTCACATTGTCTCGACCCCATGACCCTTGACCCTTAACCCCATGACCCTTAGGTGCGCACCCCCCTTTGAAAAATCCTGGATCCGCCCCTGGTAACAGTACAGAAGCTGCAGAGAGGTGTGTTAAACTACGGCTCTGCTTCCTGGTCTGGACCCTGGGTTGTCAGCATTTAGGAGACATTAGGGGACAGAAACATTCAGACGTTTCTCGCCTTTGAATTAAATAACATACAAAGACAAAGATGCATCTTTTCTCTTGATTAAAATTCAGTGGTGTGCTTACTTAATTGATAATTATTAATATCCACTACGAGAGCATCATGCTGAGCCTGCCAGGATTTGCATCATCATCTTGAATCTTCTCACTGTGGGACGCTGCATTAAACTATTCCTAATTAACCATTATATTTATTTAAATAAACTGCAATTATTCTAACTGCACGTGATAAGAGGAGTAGGAGAGGGATGGGGGGATTTAATTGAAGAAGTTTGATTTATCATCTGTAAAATCAGTTCAAACTTTGCCAAAAAGTTTCTCTATAACTTTATTCCTCCATACCTGAGAGTTTCCAGTCTCCAGCGTGGATCCTTCAGTCCAGCCGACAGCAGCTTCACTCCTGAGTCTCCTGGATGATTGTAGCTCAGGTCCAACTCTTTCAGGTGGGAGGGGTTGGAGCTCAGAGCTGATTTCAGAGAAACACAGCCTTCCTCTGAGACCAGACAGCCTGACAAGCTGCAGACACACGATTCAACACAAGATGTTGTTTTAATAAGCAAAAAATAGAAATCAAACTGCATTTTGTTCTGTAGGTAATAAAAAGTAACATCTGACACATTTTTAAACGGATGAATCCTGACTAGAGCTTCACTGGGTTGGAAACTGCAAACTGACACAAACTCTGCAGAAGGTTCTGGCGTTAAGGGAAATTCAAACTGGACCTAAAATACCAAAGATAAACTGGTGGTCCCAGTAGAACCATTGTTCTGGTGTCTAGATCGCTTTAATATTTTTTAATCTAATTGGAGTCAATAATTGAAGCTGAGATAAAGAATAAAGCAGTGGTTTGGATCAGTGGCATTAGCAGTGTATGGTGAACACATATTTCACACTTGCAGAATCAGCAGAATGTCTTTGAGAAATCTCCGATCTGAGGTCAGATCCAGTCTTTCAGTGCGCTCTCTTTCTTCCACTCTTTATTAAACTTTTCCCCATATTTTCCCCACTTACTGCCTCTCATTCTCTTGCTGTCTCATCACTAGTTTCCCTGTTACTCTGGGCTCTGGCCTGTGTGTGTTTGGGATGTGCTGAATCAACTCTGGTTGACGTGATGACCAGGAAACTGGGACATGGAAAGGACAAACAATCTACCACTAATATTCCGCTTTATTGTGGGAAACTGAGAGATAATTAAATTATTTCTCTCACAAAGAAAGTCAAGCCAAACAAACAACTTCACCTTCAAAAACACTGGGTCCTGGTTATGGGAGTAGTTGAGCAGTCGTGGTGTTGCCTGTGCACAAATAATCTTTTCTGTCTTCTTTTCCTTTTGACTCATTGCCAGGTTATAGTGGAGCAGGTAGTGACTATATGGAATACAATAAAAACTAATGTGATTGTTTTTAAATTACTTTATCCAAATGTCATTTTTGGGTTTAATCCATCTTTTTAACAAACATCTAAATGTCTTATTTCATGAGATCTGGGCTGTTTAGAAAACATCCAGGGCTTCAGACCATTTTGGTAGAATAACACCTTTTTCTTTTCTCTCACTTCTTCAGCTTCCAGCTCTGCTTTGATAGCTCTGCTTCATCTTTCTCTGTTCTCATCTCTCCTACTGCTTAATCAGAGCACTGCATTCTGGGATCTTTATGTGCTCAGACAGAATAGTACATTTTAGTAAATGGAAAGGGGAGCAGTAGTTGATGATGCATTATGTTACATTGTTACCTTTGTGATTGTAAATCTTAAATATTTTATTTAAACAGACATAAATAATTAATGGGTAGTGTTAAATGGCTGGGTAACCAGCGGGTCCCATTACTGATGGGGGCCCAGGTGGTTGTTTTCAGCCTCTCTGCATTGAGGTAACGTATAGTTGTCTGCAGATGAATATATCAGAATCAGAATGTTTATTATTGTCGTTGTACATCATGTTCCACACATGTACAACGAGATTAAAGCCAGGTCCAACCAGTGCACTCATATCAAAATGTCAGATAATCAAAAATATATACAGTACAATATACAGCAGTGTTATGTACATTAGAGATATAATATATGTTGCTGTATAGATTGTTAAATATGTGTGTAAATATTTCAGGACAGAAACTGTAAATATTGTACAGTGTAAAAATTGCAGTTTTTTTGAATGATGAATAATGTCAATAAACTTATATTTACATCAACTTTTTAGCAGACAAAAGTTAACAAATCTATCAGTGAACTAACAATTCCATCATGTTTTAGCAGGTAATGGACAGAAATCTGGTCTCAACAGGATGGAGAACTTTGTACCTGAGAGTTTCCAGTCTGCAGTTTGGACTCTCCAGTCCAGCAGAGAGAAGCTTCACTCCTGAATCCTGCAGGTTGTTGTTACTCAGGTCCAGTTCTCTGAGACTGGAGGACTGGGAGCTGAGAACTGAGGACAGAGCTTCACAGCTTCTCTCTGAGAGGTTACAGCCACTCAGTCTGAGGAGACAGGGAGAAAAATCTGCTATTAAACAATTCATCAGAAATATTGTTGATTTCTTTACAGTCACCAATGTTCTCCTTGGAAAGATTGATGGATCTGTCTGATTTTACACGTCTTTATGTTGCCTTTTGTTGTGAACTGGTTCATTATAAATAAACTGAATCAATATTTACCTCATTATCAGATTTCTCACTATCAGAAATAAAAGCAGCAACAATCTGTGTCCTTACAGAGCTTTGTTGGAGGCTTTAACCACTGGCAGCAGCCTCAGAAGAACCTCCTCTGAAGCAGAGTATTTCTTCAGGTCAAACACATCCAGATCTTCTGCTGATGACACTAAGATGAAGATCAGAGCTGACCACTGAGCAGGAGACAGTTTATCTGTGGAGAGACTTCCTGAACTCAGAGACTGTTGGATCTCCTCCACTAGAGAACGATCCTTCAGTTCATTCAGACAGTGGAACAGATTGATGCTTTTCTCTGCAGACACATTCTCACTGATCTGCTCCTTGATGTACTGAACTGTTTCCTGATTGGTCTGTGAGCTACTTCCTGTCTGTGTCAGCAGACCTTGTAGGAGTCTCTGATTGGTCTGCAGTGAAAGTCCCAGGAGGAACCGGAGGAACAAGTCCAGGTGTCCATTTGGACTCTGTAAGGCCTGATCAACAGCTGTCTGGTGAAGAGACTTTAGTTTAGGTTTAAAAAATAAAGACCACTTAGATGTTTGTGTTTCTTCCATCAGGTTGACACCAGAGTTGATGAAGGTCAGATGAACATGAAGAGCAGCCAGAAACTCCTGAACACTCAGATGGACGAAGCAGAACACCTTGTCCTGGTACAGCCCTCTCTCCTCTCTAAAGATCTGTGTGAACACTCCTGAGTACACTGAGGCTGCTCTGATATCGATGCCACACTCTGTCAGGTCTGATTCATAGAAGATCAGGTTTCCTTTCTGCAGCTGATCAAAAGCCAGTTTTCCCAGAGACTCAATCATCTTCCTGCTCTCTGGACTCCAGTGTGGATCTGTTTCAGCTCCTCCATCATACTTGACCTTCTTCACTTTGGTCTGAACCACCAGGAAGTGGATGTACATCTCAGTCAGGGTGCTGGGCAGCTCTCCTCCCTCTCTGGTCTCCAACACGTCCTCCAGAACCGTAGCAGTGATCCAGCAGAAGACTGGGATGTGGCACATGATGTGGAGGCTTCTTGATGTCTTCATGTGGGAGATGATCCTCCTGGCCTGCTCCTCATCTCTGAATCTCTTCCTGAAGTACTCCTCCTTCTGTGGGTCAGTGAACCCTCTGACCTCTGTCACCATGCCAACACACTCAGGAGGGATCTGATTGGCTGCTGCAGGTCGTGTGGTTATCCAGAGGCGAGCAGAGGGAAGCAGTTTCCCCCTGATGAGGTTTGTCAGCAGAACATCCACTGAGGTGGACTCTGTAGCATCAGTCAGGATCTCCTGGTTCTGGAAGTCCAGAGGAAGTCGACTCTCATCCAGACCATCAAAGATGAACAGAACCTGGAAGTGTTCAAAGCTGCAGATTCCTTTGGTTTCAGTAAAGAAGTGATGAACAAGGTCCACCAAGCTGAACTTTTTCTCTTTCAGCACATTCAGCTCTCTGAAGGTGAATGGAAATATGAAGTGGATGTTCTGGTGGGCTTTGTCTTCAGCCCAGTCCAGAGTGAACTTCTGGGTTAAGACTGTTTTCCCAATGCCAGCCACTCCCTTTGTCATCACTGTTCTGATTGGTTGATCTCTTCCAGGTGGGACTTTAAAGATGTCTTCTTGTCTGATGGTTGTTTCTGGTCTGTGTGGTTTCCTGGATGCTGTTTCAATCTGTCTGACCTCATGTTCATCATTGACCTCTCCAGTCCCTCCCTCTGTGATGTAGAGCTCTGTGTAGATCTGGTTCAGAAGGGTTGGACTTCCTGCTTTAGCGATCCCCTCAAACACACACTGGAACTTCTCCTTCAGACCAGATTTAAGTTGATGTTGACAAACTGCAGCAAGATGTTCTAAATTAACAGAAAAAGTGAAATCAGGAAGGAAACCAAATGATCTTCTGAAGATGATGTGAATAAATGTGATTCCATCTCTTCAGACATCAGTAAATGTGTGATTTATCCATCAGGTTAAATCTTTGTAGAAATCCTCTTACTGCTCTGCAGACGGTCAGCCAGCTCCTCCTGCTTCATCCTCCTCAGGAAGTTCAGAGTGATCTTCATCAGTGCCTCTCTGCTGCTCCTCCTCTGCTCTTCATCCTCACCTTCCAACACCTCCTCATCATCTCTCTGACTCTCTGAGCAGTCTGGGTCATCTGGACTCAGAACCTTCTGGATCTTCTTCAGCTCCTTCTTCACAAAAGTGACAATGTTGTCCTCCAGCAGCTGGAACAGAATAATAAATGAAGGACACATCAGACTGAGATCATGGATCCAAACATCAGAACCATGTTGGACAGACTGACGGTCCACAAAGTCCACCAAGTCCAGCATGGAGACGACTGAACAGAACCGATGGAAAAGTAGTTGTTGTACATGTACAGACCATAAATATGGAGTCCAGCTGGGTTTGATGCTGCCGGGCAGACGGACCTCTGGGAACCTCTGAGTTCTGCTGGTCCACTCTGTGGAGGAACCAGAACAATTAGGAAGGAAGGAACTATTCATCCAGCAGTTTTCACAGATGAAATCACCAAGAGCTTCACAGTAAAAGTCCTTAAAACAGAAAAACCGACCATCAAATGAACACGATACAAATAAGTTAAAAAGAGGAAGATGAGATAAAAGGATGAAGACCAGAACCAGTAGAACCACCCAGTAGACATTTTAAAAAGTGGGTCTTGAACTGGGACTTCAAACTGTCCACACTGTCAGCAGATCTGATGCTGGTGGGGACAGTGACCCAGAGCTTGGAGACAGTGGAGGTGAAGGTTCTGTCCACACAGGTCTTCAGGACAGTGTGTGGGACATCCAGCAGGTTCTGATGACTAGATCTGAGGTGGTGTGGACCTGGAGGAGGTCTGAGATATGTGGCTGTGTGTCCATGTAAGGTTCTGGATGTGATGGTGAGTATTTTAAAATGGATCCTGTAAGTCCCTGGAAGCCAGTGAGCTCACATTATATCTGTCCACACAGAGACAATCAGAAGGTAAAGGTCCATGAAGGACATCTGGATGTGAGCAGAGAACCAGAGGATCCAGGTAGTTGGAGATGTTTAATGTTCCTGCTGATCCACTAAGAACTAGCAGAACCTCTGATGGTCCACTTCAGCTCAGCTTGGTTCCACCAACCACATGATGAAGCTTTCCTTCCCTGCTGAACTGCTCTCACAACGCACACAGGAACCAAGTCTTGATGGGTCAGACTGGCTCTACCAGCTATTTCCCAGCGGGTCGTGGAAATGTGATCCACTGTTAGTCTGACATGGAGCCAGGAAGCAGCAGAACCTCCTGATCAGCATCAACACTCCAGACATGAAGACATGAAGGTGTTTTCATCAGAACAGGGCAGCTGATTTCTGGAGATAACGGATCAAACCTCTGTCTGCAAATAGAACTGGAACATCTGAGAGCTCACTGGGAGGAACTGGGTTTCTGTTCTTGGCTCTTAAAGAAATGTAACGGGTCATTTCCAGAACCTCAGACCCCGACTGAGGAGACCGGTCCATACTAGGGCTGGTGATTGGCTAAAATATCACAACATGATTCCTTGCAGTGAAATCAGGATTTTATTAGTTTCCCAAAGTAACAATAAAGCTGTTGAAGAAAAATCTAGAGAAGCATTTAGACCAGAGCATTTCTGGACCCATTTTAATGAGTTGCTGCAGTTCTGCTAACTTGTCTGAAGCTCAACTGAAATGTAATAAATCCATTGAGATATTTAAGAGCTGAAGAACAGCTGCAGCTCTAAACTCCTGTGAGGGAACAACACCAAGTCTCTGGTTCTGATCCCAGTGATTGTTCCAGCTCCAGCTGAGAAGAACTGAAACTCTTCAGTCACTAAAACTGAGGAAGACTTTCAGATACGATGACAAAACGGTTCAGGAACAAAGAAAGAAAGTCCAGTTGGTTCCATGTTGGATTTGATTCAATCACTATGAATATGGGAGAGGGACTAAAGAGTCCAGTTAGCTCATTAACATGGAACAGAACCAATCAGAGTGAGCTCCAGTCCAAACTAAATCTTTGACTTTAAGCAGAGAAAAGTGTTTAATGATGGCGACTAATCAATGAGGCCCAAAAGCAAACAGATCAGAGCTGTTAAACATGATGTAGCAGCATCCAGGACGCCTCCAACAACATCCATTCTTTCCACTTTCACTGCTGTGGTTCTGGAGAACATCCAACACACACCGCTTCACATATGAACATAGAAATGTGGGAAAAAGAGCTGAGCTCACGTTAAACACATGTTGGAATAAAAACATTTCAGACTGACTCAGTTTCCACAGTTACAGCAGTTAGATACAGCTCACCTCTCTGAGGATGCAGGTCCTGAAGATTTGAAGTCAATGAAACGATGGTTTGACCTGTTGCTCTTAAAGGACACACAGCTGGGTTCTGGTTCTGGTTGATGTGTTTCTGTAAGTTTCTTAGGAATCCTGTGAAAATAAACCTTATTTTAACACATACATAGAGGGACCATCTGGTTTTGTTGGTCTGGGTCGTATTTAGACAGAAAATAAATGTAAAGATTCTTCCATAAATGTCTGATCCGCCGTCCTTCTTTCTAGGATGAATAATGTTGAACACATGTTGGTCATCAAGATCCAGGAAATGTTCTGGAAGTTGGTGAGTTTTTCCAGATGTGTTCTGCTGGAACCCAGAGCTCTAAGCAACAGGCTGGTGTCACTCAGCTGGTTCTGCAACAGTGACTTGCTGTTTGTCAGAACCCACTGGTACCATGCTGAGCTGCTCTGTTCAGTCTGGATGAAGCAGCAAAGAGGAACAGCAGCAGCTTCAGGACCACTTGGTCTCTTCTGGCCTGATATAGTGAGAACGCTGTGTGAAAAGGGCTCTGGACACTTAGAGATGCTGATCTCACCTCTGAGCGTGGCTCTGGCTCTCAGCTTCCCCACACAGAGTGGTTTTAGAGGGAGGGACTCCCTCCTCTCTGTCCTCACACTGATCCATGCTGCTGAATTCACATCCACATCAGCTCACACACACTTTCTACCTTCACCTGCAGAGGAAACACAAATCATTCATCTGCACATCAACTCTGATCATCGTTTATTCGGACGAGTTTAATAAAAAAGATTAAACTGTTTGCATTTTGCTACCATGAAATTCAGACTTAAACTAAATCAAGCGTAAAGTCTGGAAACATGTTTTAGTTTCCAGACTTTGAGAACAAACAGAAACTAAAGGATGATGTTGAAGGAATGCAGTGATTCCAGTTTGACTGGAGAGACTAAAAGGAGTTACAGAACCACAGACGACGGTTTAGAACCAGGAACTAAAAAAATAAAAAAACAAACAGTGAATTATTTTTGAATCTAGCACTTAAATAATTTACACTAAGACAAATTATACATTTATTCCTTTAGATTAGTCTTCAAACAGCAGAGATGAAACTTTGTGCTGAAATCAGAAGTGAACATGTTCTCCAGACATCAGAGAGCAGAAACAAAGAGGAAAGTTCCTCAAGACAAAGTTCTGGTAGGAAACAAAGCAAACTTACAGTTTGTTCAGACGGTCCAAAGTGCTGAAGAACAAGATGTGAACCACTGAGACACAGGTGAGCTGCTACCTGGAAGGAGGCGGAGCTTCAGCTGTGATGGAGGTGGGACAGGTAGGTTAGTGGGAGGAGTTCAGATCTGACTGCCTTCTGGTTCTCAGACTCATCTCTGCTGTTCTGCTGAAGAACCTGGTGCTACCTAGAAAGCAGGTGATGTAAAAACTCAGTTTAACTGTCTGCTAACAGTGAATTCAGAGAAACTCTGGTTCTTTCTCCAGAAAGAGGGACCAGTCTGACTCTGAGGAACAGACTGAGAAGACAAGCTGCTCCCTGCAGGATCTCCATGAGAAACTCTGACGTTCTTCTGCTCAGCCTAGAACATCAGTCTGAATGTGTTCCTCACTATTAAACCAGATTCTTTGCTTCACTCTTGGACATTTTTCTGACCCACATGTGATGAGCTGTTATCCCCACATGTAGTCACTGTACTGGAATAATGTTAACCTGAATTATTTTAATCTGTGTTATGATTCATAAACACATAATCATGAATAAGTTCCATGTTTCTGCCTTGTTCTTGTTCTCAGATGTCCTGAAGGTTCCTCATCAGTGATGCAGAAAACTTCATGTCTACAGAGTGTTGATCAGTCAGAGAAATGATTGAAGTGAAACAGATCTTACCATCATGATGTGAGTTTGTGGAGTTAAAACCAGCGAGGCAGTTCTATTTCTCTGATCTCAGCAATAAAAACACTAATAATAGCAGAACTTTGTTTGCTATTGTTGACAGGCTGACCAACAGCTCACCAATCATCCCTCCTGATGGAGACCAGCACCATCTATCTCCACCTCTGAGAACCTGCTGATGTCTCCTGAGCCTCCACAATCATTACAGCATCTAAATGACTTTAACAAACTGAATTATGTCTTCTGGACAGAAACACATCAGAAGAGAAAATCCACAACTTGCTGCCTGGATTTGTTCCCTCTGAGTTTCTAAAAGCAGTTTTTAGCTGTGATGCCGCTGAAATATTACAGATAGTAAATACTTCCCTGCAGTTAGTTTGTTTTCTAAAGGCTGAAAACTGCAGAGATCAAACCTCTGTTAGAGAAACCAACTCTAGATCCATGGATAATAAGTCCCTACAGGATCAGAACTAATCCACTGGTTCTGGAAAAGATAATTGAAAATGGTTCTGATGAACAAATGTATGACTTTCTGATGAAATGAATCTCTTCAGTGATTTCTAGTCAGGCTTCAGACCACAGCACAGAGACTGCACTGCTAAACGTTTACAATGATGCTCATCTTGACTGGAATGGCTTCAGAACTCCTCTGTTGGTTCTACTGGATCTCAGTTCTGCTGAACACAGTTCATCACAACATGTTGATGATCCAACTAGAACACTGGCTGGATTATCTGGTTCTGGCCTAAACTGGTTCACACCATATTTGGCAGACATGGATAACTTTGTGTCATCTGGTAAATAAATATAAATCTGGACCAACAAAAATTAAACGTGGGGTTCCTCAAGGATCCATTTTCAGCCCACTATTATTTCTCCTCCATCTGATGCCAACAGGTCAGATTCTAGAGTTCTCCAGCATCTCCTAACATCCATGCTGACTACATGTGACTTGTAATCTCCATGTTGCTGCTGAGCCTGGCTCACTGCACTCACTGAGTCAGTGTGTCCATAATATCAATGAGCGCATCAGTCACAATATGCTACAGCTTCATGCAGACAGAAAACATCATTTTTAGTCCAGAACTGTGAGGATCTAGATCAGTGGTCAGCTAGACTCTATGAAACATGAAGCTTTGACCATATTTCTGTTATTTTAGTCTCTCTGCACTGGCTGCCTGAACATTTTAGGATTCATTTTAAAATGCTTTTATCTGCTTCTAAAGCTCTAAATGGCCTTGCCACACATTAGCTGTCTGAACTAGTACATCCTGCACATCCTCTGTTCCCTCAGGTCACTGATCAGCTGATCCTGAGTCAGCCAAAGATGAAGCTTAAGCTCAGGGTGACTGAGCTTTAGCTGCAGCAGATCTAGAATTATGAAACAACCTTCCCTTGGACATCAGACAGTTCTCCTCCCTGTTTCACATTCATTTATAAAACCATCTATTCTCATCGACCTCTGACACCATCAGAGACTTTAAATTAATCTGATTATCATTATTTATATTTTGATTCTCTTTCCTTTTACTTAATTTATTACAGATTTTATTGTTGTTGTATTATTTTAACATAGGGCTGTTTATTTATTTTAGTTCTTACGGATTTTTATTTTCTTATTTCATTCATAAAACACTTTAAAACAATCACAGCTGCAAATATCAAAAGAAAAACAGTTAAAACAATAGAATCAACATTGATTTAACTGTAAAAACCAGAAGTCTCATGCTGTGCTTTAGGCCAAAGAGTAAAATGTGTTCAAGTTTTAAAGTTTAATGTCTTGTCATGTTATCATCTGGCTGCTGTTTATTCATATAGAGTAATTTGGTTCTGATGTGCTGACAGTGCTCTATAAATAAAGCTGGGATGGTACTGGGTCTAAAAACTGGAGAACAGAACATAAAGCTGGCTGTAGTTTTAGTCTTGGATCTAAATGTTCCACATTACTTCTGACATGATGGAGCGAGTCTGTTGAAGCTAGATGCCTTTCTCAGGGTAGGGCTGCATGTGAACGCTGCTACTTTCTGCTACATCACGTTGGCTCCATGCACGGCTCTGCTCAAAGCAGCAAAACAGGAACTATTTCTCTGCAAGTTCATGTTTCTAGTTCTGTTCAGTCTAGTTCTAGAGCTCAGAAACACTTTCTACCTTCACCTGCAGAGGAAACACAAATCATTCATCTGCACATCAGCTCTGATCATCTGATGACGTCACAGGTCACCTGGTTTGTAGTTTTTCTTTCAGACTAAAACAGTCAGCAGAGCGTCTGCAGTGATATCAGAGGCAGGTTGATAAAGTCTTGATGAGAAAGGAGAGAAGTTGTGCTGAAAATGTTTCCTGATGGCGTCCTGAGGAGAAATGAGCCCAGAGAACAGAGCTGCTGGTTGCTTCCTGCTGCAGGAACTGCTCAGACTGGTCTGGCTGAGTGGGAGTCAGAGGAAAGTTCACCTGCTGACGTCTGAAGACATGAAGCCTTCTCATGACTCCCAGTGTGAACACAAACACTCTGCTGCTGTTTAAATGGCTTCATTGTTGTTCTGCTGATCCAGGTTCTGTTCAGCTCTGATGGAACCACAACCTGCTTTAACTGGGAACCAACTGGACTCTTCATTGCTGGAGATTTGTCTCCCTCTGGTGGTGAACAGATAAACTGCATGATGTCTGATTATTAAACCCATTTGCTGCGTTTTTAAATGATCCAAACATGTCAGTGATGGTAAAAAGTGAGCAGAACCACAGTCAGTTCTAAGCTTTCATTTATCAGGACATGAATAAAAGATCATCTGTTCCTCAGCAGCTCTTAAAATGAGGGAAATACAACAGCAGCCCAGATTCCATTGGGTCATTATTTAGTGAACAGAACCAGAAGCAGAACCCTGAAGCAGTGAGTGAAAAACTAAGTCCATCCTTTCTGCTTCCACAGCAGGTCAGAGGCTCAGTAGCTGCAAGGAGCTGCTGATCACATGACAATCTGCACTTTAACCATTTTTAGCCCTTTAACACTAAACAACAATTAGTTGATGCTTTGCTGGAATTATGGCATCAAAACAGAAACAGAAAAACAAGATAAAAACCAAGAATCCACTAAAAATACAAACTAACACCAAATAATGATAAAAATCCATCAAAGTAACAAAGTAAACTGTAGTCCTTAATATCAGCACACTGCTGCTGCTAAAATGAGCCGTTGTTCTAATGCAGATTATTACTAGAGCTCCTAGAGAATTATTTCTCCTTATTTTAGTGCTGCTGAGCAGAGTGTCGACAGTCTCTGGTTAAAATCAGCATCAGCTGAGGATGTTCTGAAGATCCAGGTTGAAACCCTGATTTCATTTCAAACCATCAAAGTGAATTTAAAGTCAGAGTCAGAGAAAAGAGCAGAGAGGAGGCAGCTTGGTCCAAACTCCTTCTTTCCACCTGCAGCTGTTTTCCAGCTGTTCTCCACAGGTGGAGGCTGGATGTTTGGGAGGAGAGAAGCGGCACATTAAAGCTCCAGATGTTCCCAGCTGGATTCTTCCCACAGCAGCTGGAACAATTGCACAGATGAAATGATTGAGTCCTGAAAAATGGGATGTTTGGATGTGATCAGGTCTGCAGATGCCACTGACTGGGATTTGTGAAGAAAATGTCTCTCAGAGCTGTGAAGAGCTGTGCTTCTTTAGCAGGGGCGGTTCTAGACCAAATTTACCAGGGGGGCCAAGGTGGGGCCAGTGTTTTTTCACAGGGGCACAGAACAAAAAAAAATTAAAAACAATAAAACGGCAATATTTAACTGTGTAATAATATTAAGTGAGGCACTTGTGGCTCTGGAACTGCAGGTTTCAGACCCCTAGCAGTTGAAAACTTTGCCCCCTGCTCAATACGGCTAAAGCTAAATGTGAAACATCTTAAGTTTTAAATTCTTTTTAGAGTAAAGCTGTATAGGTAAAAAATAATATTGGTCAAAGTGACCAATCAGTTATGGTTTCTTTGCCATTGCAAATAATTATGAGAAGTTTATTTAACATCATGCTTTTAGTACAGGGGCCATAACAGGGGCCAGGGCCATTTCTACAGGGGCATGGGCCCCTGTTGGCCCCTGTCTAGAACCGCCCCTGTTCTTTAGAGGGAAAGCTCTGAAATCTTCACTCCTCCCATCCAGTGGTGTTCAGGTGGGCTCAATGGAGCGCACCCAGCAGGACTGTCGCTAGCTTGTACAGCGACCGTCACGCTTTTTTTTTGTAATCCTTACCAAACAGTAAAATAATTGACACAATTATATATATTTTTAATTTACTGAAAGGCTCAATGTAACTATTATTGGTTCCGTCCCGATAGCGGAAGCAATAAAAACTGTTGCGGCCGGACCATAGCTGCGAAAAAGAGTTGGCACTGGTTATGTTGTGGTTTTTAATACTGATTTATAGTTTATTTTAGTAGGGAACAAAACAAAGTTTGTGCATTCAGTTCAGTAGTTGTTAAAAATATATCTGTAATTTGTGTGTTTTTTAGCGTTATTCCTATATGGAATGTTTTTCAAACTTTTAAACATGTCTACTGGGCCACAAAGTAATGGTTTATGTTAAAATAAACATTTGGGTGAAGTTGTCGCAACCAGGTTTATCTTGTTTATCGTGAAGTTGGTCTTAACTTTTTATTTCAAGTGGCATTAAAAAGTCTTAAAAAGTCTTGAATTTAACTTCCCTTATGCTGTAGGAACCCTGATATATATCTAGATAGGTGTATGTGTGTTTATTTTACTGTTTTTTTTTTTACATAGGTTACCAAGAAAGTGGCCGGTGCAGCTGCCAACACAGCTGGGTGGTGCACCAATGTGGGCAACGAGCACGGCCAGGTTCTGGTGTGGGTCCTGACAGCAGCAGAGGGCCATGGACTGTGGCCCATGGCGGCTGGTCTTATGAGGCGCTACAGGGAGGCAGGAGTGGCACCTCCTGCCATAATGTATGTGGAGCGGGACTGCTGCAGCCCCCACGGACAGTCACAGGTCAGGGCCATGTTCGCTGAGTGGAGGGAGCTTCAGGTGCGCCTGGACATCTGGCACTTCATGCGGCGTTTTGCAGCAGGAGTCACCACTGAGGCTCATCAGCTGTATGGAATATTCATGGCTCGACTGTCCAGGTAAAGTCTTCATCTTGTTTGTATATTTATTGTCTAAAGTCTAACAGAGAACATGAACTCTGTCCAGGTGCATCTCTGAGCTGGATCCGGCAGATGTTGCTGCTCTTAGGCTGGCCAAGCAGGGGCAGCTTCTGGCCCAGGGAGTTGGTCCAGTCTCTGAGAAGGCCCTGGACCAGATGATCACCAGGAGGGAGTTGGCTCTTCACTGCTGCAAGAGGACCAGGGGAGCAGAGGAGACAGCCAGGAGGATCAAGGCCCTGGTGGATGAGATGGACAGTGAGAAGGGGAGGGACACTCTGGGAGGACCACTGGTGGACCACGAGTGCATTCAGCAGGTCTGGAAGGAGCAGCAGAGACACATCACCTGTATTCAGGACCCAGAGGGCTTCTCTCTGTACCTGAAGACAGGCACACTGAAGAAGGGTGGTGTGGACCTCTGCTGCTACCGCTGTGCTCGTGGCTCCACCTCCTTGGAGTCCTTCCACCTCCATCTAAATCGCTTCATCCCAGGTGGCTGATTTTATCTTTTAATGTTGTTGTTTTAAACGCAGAGAGTAAAAGTCATCTTCTTGGTTTCCCCTGCAGGGACCAGTGCCAGCGACGCCCACTTCCAGGCCGACCTCCTGGAGGGTCTGATGCTGGAACCAGGACCGCATGGAGGAAGCTGTGAGCTGAGGATCTACAGCAGCGCTGAGAGGGAGGCCATGGACCGACTCAGCTTGGACGAGCGCTACCAGCCTCCTGGGTCACATACAGGCAAGAATGATTAACCTTAACTCAGACGTGTTGGCAGAAGAAAAAACTGTTCTAGTGGTTTCTCTGGAGATGCATCCATGGTTTGCTGATGCCGACGTATTTCCACCAACCAACACTGACATGCAGCGCTAAAAGGAATCCTCCATTTTAAAAGCACAGAAACCAAAGCAACACATTTAGTGGTAAAAGATGTTTTTATTCTTCCTGATGAATAAACAAAGTCTAAAGCAGGTCAGAGACTGAAAGAGCCTGGAGTTTCATCACTTTCTACTTTCACTTTTTACTCTGCTACTTTCCACCACTATGGAGTGCATGTTTGAATACTTCCTTAGTTCACATTCTTGACTAATAATCTGTATTCTGCGTTCTTCTACAGGGGAGCTTCTTGGGATGGAGTACCTTTACAGTCAGTCTGGTCGTTCGCTGACTGTAATGGACAACCCAGAGGAAGAGGATCGGCTGGTGGAGCTGATGGATGATGAGGCGGTGCGCGATGAAGGCTTTGTGGAGGAGGAACCCGAGAACCTGACCGTGCCCGTCCTCTTTGCTCCAGAACACAGCAGCGTCCAGCAGGCCTCCAGCCCCTCTTCCTCTGCACCGTCCACATCCAGCCGAGGAGATCTACGTCAGCGCCTCAGCCAGAGTCCTCTGCCTCCTCCTCTGCCTCCTCCTCTGTCTCCTCCTCTGCCTCCTCCTCTGTCTCCTCCTCTGTCTCCTCCTCTGCCTCCTCCTCTGCCTCCTCCTCTGCCTCCTCCTCTGTCTCCTCCTCTGCCTCCTCCTCTGCCTCCTCCTCTGTCTCCTCCTCTGCCTCCTCCTCTGCCTCCCTCCTCTTTCTCCTCCTCTGCCTCCTCCTCTGCCTCCTCCTCTGTCTCCTCCTCTGCCTCCTCCTCTGCCTCCTCCTCTGCCTCCTCCCCTGTCTCCTCCTCTGTCTCCTCCTCTGCCTCCCTCCTCTTTCTCCTCCTCTGCCTCCTCCTCTGCCTCCTCCTCTGTCTCCTCCCCTGTCTCCTCCTCTGCCTCCTCCTCTGCCTCTTCCTCTGCCTCCTCCTCTGCCTCCTCCTCTGCCTCCTCCTCTGCCTCCTCCTCTGCCTCCTCCTCTGCCTCCTCCTCTACCTCCTCCTCTGCCTCCTCCTCTGCCTCCTCCCCTGCAGCGCTCTGTCCAGCCAACTGGAGCCTCTGGTCCTGCAGCATCAGCTGGGTCCAGCGTTGCAGACCAGGCCCCTGTGAGTAGACGACACGTTAGCTTCAGTGCAACATCACTGAGATTTTACATGCTGTGATGTATTTTGTATTTTAATACTTTCATGCAGGCTGCAGTCCTCGGACCTGACGGCATCCCAGGCTGGGATAAGGTCCAGGACTTGGCCGAGTACCTGGTGACCCTGCGTCAGGCTCTCTACCTGGACGAGCAGCAGGTCAGAGGTCATCTGCCTGTGACCTCTGACCTGGACAAGAGGAGGATCAATTACCAACCCAGGCACCAAGCCAAGCTGGCACACGGCCGCTTTAAGGCCCCCAAGAATACGGGCGTCACCCCGGGTGTGGACAGTGTCAAGAGGAGCCTGATTGGTCCTCCAGGGGGACCGGCTCAGTGGCCCAGCACCAGTCGTCTAGTTGAGGCTCTGTGCATTAAATTGTGTTCATTGCACAAGTCCCCAACAAAAAAGGATGGAGTGCGGCTTCCTCGGTGGACCAAAGTTCTCACCGACTACCACCACATCTGAGACCTGGTGCTGGACTGCCCCCCCCTGATGGAGGCCACCTCTCTGCAGCTTTTTGTCCTCAATCAGAGGACTCTGACACAGTGGTAAGCACAATGCTTTTTTTTTTTTACTTTGACATTTGAAATAAAAGTATCACAGTTAATTGTAATGGTGACAGTTTTCTGATTGCAGGTTTAATTGAAGGGAGAGCACGCAGGAGATTAGTATCCTCACCCAGGGCCTTGCTGCAGAGGACCACATCGTTGTGGTCAGCTCACAGCTGCCTCCTCCGCGGGAGAAGCTGGACGAAGCGCCGTCCCCCTCAGGACTCCAGCATGAGTTTGCCCTCCCGCCAAACAGAGCAGGTAAGGCTCCTAAGCTGCGGCCAGGCAGACGACCTGCTAGTGCCACCGTCCTGCAGCCCGTCACCCCAGCAGCTCCTCTTCCTATCCCAGCTCAGCTTCTTTTATTGAACCCTGGGTCGACAGTGATGGCAGCAGGTCATCACAGGGCTGCTCCTCCCCTGGCTCCTTATTTAACACCTGCCACACAGGTGGCTCCTGCACCCACTGCTCCTGCGTCTGTGTCCCGCTTCACTGAGAGGAACAGGCGACGCAGGGCAGAAGAGGAGGCCACCGGGAGCCAGAAACGAAAGTATGTGAGAGAAGTGGCTTTTAACAAGTGCAGCAAATGTGGGCAGCCAAAAACAAAAGAGTTTGGCCACAGCCGATTTGGCAGCGCCACTTTCTGCCCCAGTGCTTCAGAGGCAAATCCTTGGAGCAGTGGCTGGTAGAACAGCGGCAGCTGAAGAAACCGGGAAACCCACCCTAATAATGATGATAATAATAATGATAATAGTAACAAAACCAATAACATGTAAATATATATATATATATATATATATATATATATATATATATATTAGGGCTGGGCAAGTTAACGCGTTAATTTCGCGTTAACTCATTAGACTATTAACGGCGATATTTTCTTTAACGCGCGTTAACGCATGTTGCTCACATGCTTTTATTTTGTGAAGGTCTGTCCAACTTCCGTTTGTGTGCCGCACTTCCGTTTCAGCGCTTCCCTCGGCCAAATAACATTAGTTTGACTGAAATGATCAACTGTCGCGGCAACAGTGTCAAAACATGCAGAGCAATGGAAGTGGCAGGTCAGGGCCACAGCTTCAAACTATTCATGAGTGAGTGGATGATATAAAGAAGTGGCCTCATATAACGTACGAGGACATTTTAACCTGTTTTGTGTCGTTACTTGGTGCGGACGGCTCTGCTGTGCGACTTTACCGAAGCGAACCTCCGCAGTGAAAGAGTTGGATCGGTGTTAATAAATATCAACATGGATGACCTGGTATTCATGGAGGCTGATGTCCGTTCAAGCTAAAACTAGTCCGACGTTCACGCTGCTGGATTCTGACTGCATCAATCGGCTCTACGAGACCTCAGAGCGCTCTGATGCTGCGGCTCCAGGGAAAGCCTTCAGTCATGCAGCGGCGACTTATGGAAGGTAGGCTGATGAATTATCTGATTCAGAAACATACTGGCCGTTGGCTCGTTGTGATTAGATTGCTGCTCAGTTAATTTTGTAATGTTTGGGATTTAACTGATGTTATGAGAGGATATCTAAACATTAGCTTACCTGTCTCCTCTCCTCTTGACGTCTCCTGGTTTTGTTTTTTTATGGAACTTCGCAGCCCAGACACTTTTCTGGCGTTATGTGGTCTTATGTTGGTCTTTTGTCCACAAAATTAAAAAAACATACGGTCGCTTCGGTGGTTTCTTCAGATTTTAAGCTTTTAACCACAGGCGAAGGGATTCCTCCTTCTTCGGCTGAGGGTGAATGAAGTAGGGCGCCTCGTATCCACAGCTTTTGTACACGGTCGATGATTAAAACACTCCTGCTCCACGTAAACCTTTCTTTTACACCCGTTACTATGACAACCTCTAACCACACAAATGATCTCGGTCTTCCTCGAAGTCATAATGACGAGTAATTTGAGACGAAGTAGCCGCATGAGCCGCTTCTCAGATAGCTAAACACTGACAGGAAGTGAGCGGGCGGAAGTCTCGCCCAAACAAACGTCAACTCGCTGCCTCCATGTTTCCGTCAAAAATAAGGTGGATATGCACGCGAGAAAGCAACAACAAAAAACCGCGTGTCAACGTCAAATAAACGCAAGCATATCGAGTTAGCAAGCATTTCAGTTTAAAGTTCTTCCAGCATCGAATATGACAGAAACAAGTTAGTTGTAACCACTGACAAGTTAAACTTTGGTATTGTCACGGCCCTTTCCTCTGACCTGCAGGGGCGGTTCCTCCTGCAGGCAGAGGCGGGTCTTAGTAATTGGAGCCACTTGGGCTCATTATATAAGTTGGGCTCCATTAACACTCTCTCTCTCTCTCTGCTCCTCCAGGTACTCACTTTGTTGGTTGGTTCCGTTTGGTTTTGGTTAACATTCAGACACATTCTCACATACATGTTCACCCACTCATACACTGCACACACTAAACATTCTTACAGACTCACATCTGATCCCTGTTTTATTTATTTAAAGTTACTTATAGGTTACAATAAACTGTTGATTGGCCTAAACCGTTTTGTCTCCCCTCCTTTTTGTCATGGGCATTGAGCCGGCCTGTGACAAATGGGGGCTCGTCCAAGTTAAGTTAATGTTAGTTGTACCTTTAGTTTTTGTGTACTTTAACATGCTGTTGTTTGGTTAACTTAGCATTCTGTTAGATTGGTTAACATTGGTATGGTTTCCCCTTTTATCTTATCATTGATAAGTGGTAGTTTGGCTACTTGTTTTGTAGTTAATTGCATTCAGTAGTTTTGAGTACTTAATTTTTGCTTCAGTTTTCCAGACTTTTGTTGAGGGGACGCTTTGGTTTGGCCATTTTGTTAGGAGAGAGCAGTGAGCATGTGTTCCCTTTGTTTGGTTAGCTTTTAGCTTCTTTGTTTGGTGACTCACTTAGGGCCTTTTCTGGGTTTGTGTCCAGGTGGGAGTCCTCCCCTTGTTAGGTAAATCAGCGAGTGTCAATAGGAGGCTCGTGGTGGTTTTGTTTTAGGTGGCAGTGAACGTGGGTAGAGCTTCCCCATTACCTTTTTCCCCAACATCGGCTCGGGAGCACCTCCGTGGTTGTGGGGGTTGCCAGTTTCTGGTTACTTTTCACTCCACTGGTTTTGTGTGCATAAAACCCCACCACATGTGACTGCACGAAGACCAGGGTTCAGTCAGTTAGCTGTTTTTGGAGTCTAGTGGGGAGTGGCTCCTGTCCTAAACCCAGCTGGTAGCAGGTGAGTTTGTTTTTGTCTTTGTTAAAGGTTGTATTGACTTTGTTTAAAGGAAAAATGTCTTCTATTTTGCAAAGTTTTGTTCAGTCACCTTCAGAATTAGCTTTAGAGTTGTGTACTAAGGAGCAGTTAATTGAAATAGCTGAACATTATGAAATTGAAATAGTGGATAAAAAGTTAAAAGAGACTGTTAGGGATGGTTTAAAACAGGGTCTTATGGAGGCAGGAATTCTTTGCAGTCAGGGTGCAAGTTGTCAGCCTAGTCCACCTGTTTTAACCTTTGAGCAACAGAGAGAGCTGTTACAAATGCAGCTAGAGCTGGAGAGATTGAGGGGTACTAATAGACCAGTTTCAGATACCAGAGGACAGTTTGATGTTGCACAAAACATTCGTCTGTTGCCTAAATTTGATGAGTCAGATGTTGACACTTATTTCACTCTATTTGAGAGGATAGCAAATTTTAGAGGTTGGACAGACTTAGATAGAACTACGTTGTTGCAATGTGTGCTCACAGGTAAAGCACGTGAGGCTTTCTCAGCATTGAGTGTAGCTGACAGCATGGTTTATGCTACAGTAAAATCTGCAGTACTGAAAGTGTATGAGCTTGTACCTGAGGCATATCGCCAACGTTTTCGTTTTAGGAAAAGGTTAGATTCACAGACTTATTCAGAGTTTGTTCGTGATTTGACTTCTGCATTTAATCGTTGGTCTACAGCTTCTGAAGCTACTACTTTTGAGGGTCTTTGTGACTTAATTGTGTTAGAACAGTTCAAAAATTCAGTGCCTGAGGCAGTTGCAACGTACATTAATGAACGTAAGGTTCAATCTCCATGTGAAGCAGCAGCCCTTGCAGACGAGTATGTGCTTACTCACAAAAGTCACTTTGAACCAAGCCGTGCTACTCATAAGTATGGTCTCAGACATGGTCCTTTGTCTGAAGTTTTAAATCACAAGCCCCAACAAAAATTTGGTCATAAAGCACCAGTTAAGGCCAATACCTGTAGATATTGTCTAGTTGAGGGTCACTGGAAGAAAGAGTGTCCTTTGCTTAAATCTAAAAGGTCAGGTCAAGTTAAACCTGCTGTAATGGCAGCTCCTGTTACACTTCCTGACCTCCAGGTTGAGCTGTTGCAGTCACAGGTTAAGGTTGGTTCTTCTCATTGTGATTTTTCAGCCTTTATTTCTGATGGTGTAGTGTCTTTAGTTGGTGATAGCAAAGAAGTCCCAATTAAAATTTTGAGAGATACGGGGGCTTTGGATTCTTTTATTTTAGAGTCTGTGTTGCCATTTTCTAAAATGTCTGATACTGGTTGTTGTGTCATTGTACAGGGCATGGGGTTGGTTCCATTTTCCTCTCCTTTACATAAAGTCACTTTAGCTTGTGGTCTTGTAGAAGGTGATGTAAATGTTGGGGTACGGCCCCAGTTGCCAGTAGAGGGAGTGCACATGATTTTGGGGAATGACCTTGCAGGGTGTAAAGTGTGGGCAGATGGTAATCCCAACATCTTTAAAAAGCCAACTTCTGTGTCCCCTGTAGGTCTATCTTTGCACTGTAGTAGTGTGCCTTCTGATGTATTTCCTGTTTGTGCTGTAACCCGTGCTGCCTCCAGAGTTAAAGAGGGTGATGTTAAGCCAGAAAATCTTGAGTTGTCATTCAAACTTCAGACAGAACAGTTGTCTACTTCTAAAGATACATTAGTAGCTGAACAAAAAGCTGATACAACTTTGTCTAATCTTTTTGCTAATGTTATGCCTGAGTCAGTTGTGAGAGACAGTGCTATGTGTTATTTCCTTCTAGATGAAGTTTTAGTTAGGAAATGGGTTCCACAGAGTGACCAGGGTTTGGGAGATCCAGTCTTTCAAGTAGTTGTCCCAACTGTATTGAGAAACAAGGTTTTACAAACATCACATGGTGAAGTAGCAGGTCATCTGGGTGTGCGTAAAACTTGTGACCGCATACTCCGTCATTTTTTCTGGCCACGTCTTAAAAGAGATGTAACTCAGTTTATTAGGACTTGTCATACATGTCAGCTCACCAGCAAACCAAACCAGGTAGTCAAGCCAGCACCTTTGTACCCAATCCCAGCCATAGGGCAGCCTTTTGAACATCTCATTATTGATTGTGTTGGGCCATTACCACGGTCTAAGTCTGGACATAGCTATCTATTGACTGTAATGTGCCAAGCAACTAGATATCCGGCTGCTTTTCCACTTCGCACAATAACTTCAAAATCAGTTGTAAAAGCATTGACTCAGTTTATTTCTACATTTGGTATTCCAAAAGTTATTCAGTCAGATCAGGGTTCTAATTTCACTTCCCATTTGTTGGCCCAAATTCTTAAACAGCTTAAAGTTAATCATAACAAGTCTACTGCATTCCATGCTCAAAGCCAAGGAGCTTTGGAACGTTTTCATCAGACTTTAAAGTCTTTGCTTCGTGCATACTGTACAGAGTTGTCAGCAGATTGGGAGGAAGGGTTACCCTGGTTGTTACTAGCCGCTCGTGAAGTAGTGCAGGAAAGCACAGGGTTTAGCCCAAATGATTTAGTGTTTGGTCACAAAGTCCGAGGGCCATTAGCAGTTTTGCAGGATGGTTGTTTGCCTGATGAACCACCTCAAAACCTTCTTGACTATGTGAATGGGTTTAGACTGAAGTTGTACAGAGCTGGTGAACTGGCTAAGGAAAAACTGGAATTGTCTCAAAAGAAAATGAAACAGAAATATGACAGACAAGCTGAGCTGCGCGAGTTTAGTCCTGGTGATCGTGTCCTTGCTCTTTTGCCACTTGTAAATTCACCGTTTCAGGCAAAATATTATGGTCCATTTACAGTGTTGCGTAAAGTGTCAGATTTAAACTATCTAAGTGAAACCCCAGGTCATAGGAAATCCTCTAAACTATGTCACATAAACCTGCTAAAGTCCTATCATTCCCGTAGTCCAGTTCAAGTTGAAAGCACTTCAGCAGTGAGGTCAGCGTTGGCTGCTGCGCCCATCACTGTCCCTAGTGGCCTTAACTTTTTGGAGGGGGGAGAAGAGGAGGTAGCTGTGGTTTCAGATGAAGTTTTGAGAGGTCGTTTGAAAAACTCTCAGACTTTGCAAAATCTTAGTGCACTGGTAGATCATCTAGATTGTGGTAAACGTGCTGAGTTGGTGGCACTCATTAGAAGTTATCCTACTTTGTTTTCTGACACTCCTTCACAGACTCATTTAATCGAGCATGACATAGACATTGGAGAGGCTAAACCCATTAAACAAAGGTTTTATAGAGTATCCGAGGAGAAGAAACAGTTGGAGACAGAGGTGCAATACATGTTGAAAAATAAAATTGCTGAGCCATGCTCTTCCAATTGGGCATCACCCTGTCTTTTAGTTAGAAAGTCTGACTCAACTTTTAGACCTTGTACTGATTATCGAAAAGTAAACAGTGTCACTAAAGCAGATCTTTTTCCTCTTCCTAGGATGGAGGACTGCATAGATCAAGTTGGGTCAGCAAAGTTTGTTAGCAAATTTGATCTTCTTAAAGGGTATTGGCAGGTGCCTTTGACAAAGAGAGCCCGTGAGATTGCTGCTTTTGTCATTCCATCTGGTTTGTACTGTTACAACGTAATGCCTTTCGGGTTGCGTAATGCTCCAGCCACCTTCCAGAGGCTGATGAATCTGGTGGTGTCAGGTCTGGAAGGGTGTGCCGTGTATCTGGACGATGTAGTCGTTTATTCAGATTGTTGGGAGGAGCACATCCGGCGAGTACAAGCCCTATTTGAAAAACTGGTGTGGGCCAGGCTGACTGTTAATTTGGCAAAGTGTGAGTTTGCCAAAGCCACTGTGACTTATCTTGGAAAAATTGTTGGTCAGGGTTTTGTTCGTCCTTTGGAAGCAAAGATCGCCGCTGTGAAGCAGTTCCCACAGCCAACCACCAAGAAGGAACTAATGCGCTTCCTGGGAATGGCAGGCTACTACCGTGCCTTTTTGTAAAAACTTTTCCGTAGTAGTGTCTCCCCTGACCAACCTGTTGAAGGCCAAAGCTGAGTTCATCTGGTCCACCCAGTGCCATGCAGCATTTGAGGCAGTAAAGGCTCTTTTGTGTTCAGCTCCTGTGTTGGCAGCACCACGTTTTGGTCAACCCTTCAAATTACAGGTAGATGCTAGTCAGATAGGGGCTGGGGCTGTCTTACTGCAAGAAAGTGACGAGGGAGTTGAGTGTCCTGTCAGTTTCTTCTCCCGGAAATTTAATAAGTACCAGCAAAACTATTCTGTCATAGAAAAGGAGGCACTAGGCCTCATCTGGGCTTTACAGCACTTCGAGGTCTATGTCGGCTCTGGTTTGACTCCTTTGATCGTTTTCACTGACCATAATCCACTTACATTTTTGAAGTCTTTGCAGAATCCCAACCAGCGGCTGATGCGTTGGGCCTTGTTCCTACAGCCTTATAACCTTGACATTAGACACATCAGTGGTAAAAGTAACATTATAGCTGACGCTTTGTCCCGTGCTCCATTGAACTAACTTTATTTGTTTCTCTGTTTTCCTCTGCTGGCTGTCTCTTCCCCCTTCTCTTAAACTGCTCCCCAGGTACCAGGGCTGCTGAGATGGAGGGATGGACAGTTGGTCAGGGATGCAGAGCAACGACTAGAGCTGGGACTGGTAGCTATTTGTGTTTTGGGGAACATTTTGAATTGGTTTTAATGTGGGCCAAATTTTGGGTTGAGGGTGGAACCCTCATTTTAAGGAGGGGGGTGTCACGGCCCTTTCCTCTGACCTGCAGGGGCGGTTCCTCCTGCAGGCAGAGGCGGGTCTTATTAATTGGAGCCACTTGGGCTCATTATATAAGTTGGGCTCCATTAACACTCTCTCTCTCTCTGCTCCTCCAGGTACTCACTTTGTTGGTTGGTTCCGTTTGGTTTTGGTTAACATTCAGACACATTCTCACATACATGTTCACCCACTCATACACTGCACACACTAAACATTCTTACAGACTCACATCTGATCCCTGTTTTATTTATTTAAAGTTACTTATAGGTTACAATAAACTGTTGATTGGCCTAAACCGTTTTGTCTCCCCTCCTTTTTGTCATGGGCATTGAGCCGGCCTGTGACAGTATTGAACATAAAATGGTAATGCTGCTCCCTGCTGTTACCTCAGAAATTGCCTGTTTTTGGTAGATTTTTTCCCCATAAAGAGAATTCCCTGTCAGTGGCAATAAGCTTTAATTTATTATTATTGCTATTTTTTGTTTTACATGTTTAAGTTGAGCTTTACACTAAATATGTGTTACTGATAAGTGCTACAAATGTTACAACACTTTTGTTCATATGGCAGCAGAACATTAAAATAAAAGTGCTCTTTACACTACTTTTGAATTCATTCTTGGAGTTTGTAAATACAATGCGATTAATCATGATTAATCAGGGCGATTAATCGCGATTAATCAGGGCGATTAATCGCGATTAAATATTTTAATCGTTGCCCAGCCCTAAAAATAAATAAAGGTTACTACTTCATATCACGGGTTCTTTTAGGAACGTAACCCCCGTGAGAAACGAGGGTTCACTGTAACCGTATAAGTTTAATAAAAGCTTCCTGAAGGGTCCCGGCCCAGACGGGCTCTGAAAGACAACAAGTGTCTCAGTTTCCAGTCATTCTGCAGAATAAAAACTGTTTTAATGGTCTGAAGGAAAATGGAGCTGAAAGCAACAAAGTCCATTAATGGAGAAAATGAGGAGCTTTCCTGTGCAGTGAGGTTTGATGTGCTGAAGGCAGCAGTGATGGAGCTCCCAGTGAGGACCGTCCTCCAGGAGGAAACCTCAGAGATGTGAGGAACCTGGAGATGAGCTGAGTCCACCATGAAGACATCAGCAGCTTACATCTTAAAGTTGCAGTGTGAGAGTCAAATCTCAACTTTTAAAACAAATCTAAATAAACAGTACACCCAGGTTAAAACCTTGTTGCCAGTCCTTGCCTGTCCTGTATCTTGTCTGACTTCATGCAACCACTTCCCTCCCTTCAGCCAGGCTGAGGAAAAGACTCCACCGTCAAAGCTTCAGTGCAGTTCAGCTGTCCTCGTTTCAGCTGGTTGTGCCTCAGTGGACAAATAGCTGTCATTTCTTATTTCATGCTAATCTTTGATGTGAAACCAACATCTTTTCTGTCAATAAGAAAAGTTCTTTTGGAGTTTCATCAGTTTTCAAGAAAACGGTTTATAATTGAAGGACTTTGTGCTGAAAGCTTGAAAAAAAGCATGAATTTAACGTCCTGAAGACTCACTGCTGCAGGGAGCAAAGGTGAAGAGAAGACTAAGAGTTTGATTTAATATGAGGTCAATGTTGCAAAGGTTTCTTTTTAAAAATAAAATCTGAGATCTCTCTTAACTAGGCGGTTACCTATGCTTCCTAAATGTCTTCAGAGTCCAGACCAAATGTGAAATAAAGAAATGAGACCTTGATATCCCAGAGCAACGATGGCACAGTGCCCGCTTGAAAGCATTTTTTACCTCCGTCAGTCAACAGAACATTGAAATTGTGGATTTTTTTTTCACTTTGCAGGACATAAATTGCAACCTGAATTGTTGAGAAATGTTCCTAACCGGGCACTGAAGTGTCAAAGCAACTGGAAATAAAAATATGCCAAATGTCAAAAAGCCTTTAAAAGCATTTTCAGCAGAGTTGGTCAGAAAATTATTGCTAAAAAAAAAAGAAGCTTAAATTTAGAAAAGATCTCTGTAATCCAGTCCAGATAAAATGTTGCAGCTTTAAGCTGATTTTACATTAAAGAACGAAAACTTGTTACAACAAAAATATCTTTATTCTCAGCTACGTCCAGTTTCTCCACCTGGGGGTTAAAGGTCATCAAAGTATTTATTCCTGCTGTCAGAGCTCAACAGTAAAAACCTCATCAGCATAAAGATGCAAATTAGCATCAACACGTTCAGACCCAGACAGACAATAAAAGGAACCAAGGACTAAACCCTGAGGCGCCCCCTGGTGGACGAGAAATCGATCAGAAGCGCCGTGAAAACCCGCCTCTCTGGCTGCAATGCGCGCTCCCGACACAGGGGAACAGAATTTAGCACAGCACCGGAGTCCTGCAACTTTTAGATGTGTCCCTGGTCTGACACGCCTGAGTCCAATAATCCGGTAATTATCAGGACTCTGGAGAACCTGACTGCAGACTGAGGAGCTGATTGTTCCATTTGATTCAGGCGTGATGGACCAGAGAACCTCTAAAAGTTTCAGGACACCGGCCCTCCAGGACTGGAGCTGGACACCGTTGGAACAGGAACCTGAAGCTGAAAATGTGGGACTGTCCCTTTAAGAGGAGCAGCAGGACGCCGTGCACGCTGCGGCTCTGTGTGCGCGTTCACACGTTTCCTGTGTAAAACTAAAAGTCCAGAATAGGAAGAAGTTGTGATGTGGAAATGTTCCATGTGGTTCTGTTGTTGGTGTTGGTTCAGCTTCTGGTTTGGTGCCGCAGGAGTTTAGCTAGAAAAGTAAAAACTGGTCTTCAGTCTGTCCAAGTCAGCAGTTTGGAAGTAAAGAAGCTGATTTTAGTCCCAGACTGTCAGCGTCGGCTCTTCTTTCATTCTCAACGTGTTTTCAAGGTTTGGAAAGATGGAGCAGAAATATCATTTCATCATTGCTTTGAGTTTCTGCTGCTGATTTATTCAACTAAAGAACAAAATCTGTCATTTAAAAACATGTCAGAAAGAAGATGGAAATGTTTTACTGTAAATTAAAACTTTTTGAAAGTCAGTGTTGATGGAAAAATCTGTTTTATTGAAACAAGCGTCAGAGTTTTATTGAAATATTGAAAATTGATCAGAGGAACAGAAGAGAATGAGCAGCAAATGAATCAAAGACAGAAGAAGAAAATCTGTTTATTTCTCATTAAAACACATGAAGTAGAACTGCAGCAAATCTACAAAAGGAAGATTTAACACGTGAATGTAAAAAGTGTTTAGAAAAATAGGAGCGGACAGAAACAGATAATGTCTAGAGATTGAGAAAAACTGGCCAACATTTCAATGAAATCTGACTGATGAATGAAAGTAAAAAACCAAGAGAGAAAGTCAACATGCTGATATTCAGAGTGAAGCTTTGACTGGAAACAGGCAGAAAAACAACATGTGGATCCTGGAATAATCCCAGCTTCCATCTTTAAAGGACTGGAAGAGGAAGAAGTTTCCAAGGAATCATTTAGAAGAGTTTCACAAAGAAATAGATTGAATCCATGAATGTGAAAACGTGTTTCTGAGTGAAAGAGACAGACATGAACAGACTGAACTATCTGTTCAACAGGGAGAGGCTTTCTCTGACAGGAGGAGACTCTTTAGACTCAATCAGCACAGAAACACTGAGGAACCATTGAACCAGAACCCAAAGCCAGGAAGCAGAGGTTCAGTGAATGTGGTGTTGAAGGTGTGGAGGTGGATCAGTGAGTCAGAGGAGACTCTGTAGAAGGACAGAATACCAGCAGGACAGTCCACATACACTGCTACTCTGTGGGAGACGGAGGAGGAGGAGATAGATGTTTCTGTGTTATTGTGACGGATAGAGTAACCATGATCATAGCATCTCAGACTCCAGGACTGATCATTATCTCCAAACAAACAGTCATTACTGTCTCCTTTCCTCCTGATTCTTCTGTAACTCACTGATATATTAACTCCTCCTCTCCACTCGACCTCCCAGTAACAGCGACCAGTCAGACCAGTTCTACACAGCAGCTGAGGTTCATCAAATCTGTCTGGATGATCAGGATATGACTGAAGCTCCTCCACACGTGTCACCTTCCTGTTGTCTTCAGACAGTTTGAGTTTTCTGCTCACTGTGTTTGTGTCGATTGTGAGTTGACAGGAATCTGATGGAGAGAACAAAGACAATCCAGCTGCAGTTATTGATCATTTATTGACACTTTGATGATGACTCCTGAATGAGTGATGGACAGTTTGAAGATGGTTGAATGTGAGCTGCTTTGTTGTCATGAATCAAATGAAAAACACACTTACACTTCCTCAGACCTGGTGTCAACCATCGGACTCCAGCAGGCTCCACCCTGAAAGGAGGAGGGGGGTCAGACCATCAGTCTCTTTCAGCAGCAAACATGGACATTACATGTCTCTCAGACACACATTGTCCTCCACTGAGAAAGGACCAGTCCAACATTTGGACACGTCCACTTGTTGTAAAAATCCAGAGAAAGAAAGAAGAGCTGAGAGCAGACAGACACCTGGGCTCTGATGATGATGATGATGATGATGAAACATTACAACCTGCAGTGGATTTAGTGTCGCTGTGGGAAATTCACGTGCTCTGTGCTGCAGCGCTCTGATTGGCTGAGATCAGAAATGGAGCAGGTTTTAAAAGAGAAGTGCCGACCTCTTCATGAACTAAGTGACCCTCTGTGGCTGGCAGACCTGGCATCTTTAGTTGATCTTACGCATCGTCTGAATACACTGAACAAGAAGCTACAAGGCAAAGAACAGCTGCTGCCACACCTGTATGCACACCTGAAAGCCTTCTGGGTAAAGCTCCGCCTCTTTGAGACACAACTACGAGGCTTTAATGCTGCACACTTCCCTGCTCTGTCTGAAATCACGTCTGCTTTTCCAAAGGCCAACCTTTCTGCTAAAAAGGAGAAATATGTGTCTGTGATTGCATCTCTGGTGACAGAATCCAACCAGCGTCTTCAAGACTTTTCTGTCATTGAAAAACAAATCCAGCTGTTCTCCACCTCCTTCCTGGTGGATGCAGAAGAAGTGGAAGAGAGTCTGCAGTTAGAACTGATTGAAATGCAATGTGATGATTCTCTGTAGAGTCAACATCAGCTTCTCTCCCTCCCTGAATTCTTTCAGAGTTTGGATAATGCCAAGTTTCCTCTGATGAGATGCCACGCAGAAACAATGATGAGCCTGTTGGGCTCAACATCCAGATGTGAACAAAGATTTTCTCTGTTAAATCAGAACAAAAGCAGACTGAGAAGCAGAATGACTGACAGCATCTCTGTGAAGTCCTTCGTGTCTCAGCCACCAAACTTTCTGCTGACATGTCAGCCATCCTTCAATCAAAGGACAGCATCACTGCTCCCACTGACTGCAATGTTCTTCACATTATAGCTGACTTAGAAATACACACAGTATTCATGTGGCAATATGGCACCTCTAGTGTGGCCCTTTGGTTAGTTTTCTGGATTTAACCCTCACTAAAAAAGTTTGGACACCCCTGGTATAAAGTGTTAATGTTCCCCCTTTTATTTAGGAAGATAAAAAAGGTGAATAAAATAAATCTACTTTAGGACCTTTAAATGAAATAAAGACAAGTAACAAGTGCTTCTCTGCATAAAACACTAAAATAAAAACACTCAGGGTGTCAATCTAAAATCACAGTTCAACAATATTTGCTTAAATGCTTATTAATTAAAGCTAAAGCCAGCAAACACCAAGCTAACCCTACGTTGCAGGCCTGTTTCCATGCTTGTGAATATGGAGACCAAACTCAGTGGTCGCTTCACTCAAAAAGCAAATAATAAACTAAAAAGGTCCCTTGTGCCAGATGAATAATAATCCTAAAAGAAACGCTCTGCTCCGTTTAGTCCTCCTCTCCTGTGGAAAAAACTCAGCTCCCACAGTCACGGCTCTGACTCCAATACCAGGCCACCTGCTTTATAAGTTTGTTTTTTATTAATTCTGCATTTTTTAACTACATGCGCTGTGTTTCTGTGCCTCAACGCTCTTACTGCTCCTCTCTCCTCCCTTCCCTCAGACCCAGGTGCTTTTATCAGCGGCCAGCCTTCAAAACGTGAATCTCTACGTTTAATGTCCTTCCACTCGTACCAAAATGTCCCAATTAAAGTCAATAGGAGAGTCAGTAGCTGTGTTTCATGCTATTTTGTTTTTAACCACACAGAACCAGCTGTGCTTCAATGGAATGCTGCCTTGCTCTTTAATTCAGGTGAGCATAATTACGTTAAATGTAATTTAGGTGTGGACATGCATAAAAAGTGCTATATTTCCTGTAGGATTCCCCAATAAAGACTATTAGTGGCCCAAAGCGAAGCAGAAAGTTATTATTCCGTCCGCTCTGACCACAAACAAAACGCTCAGAGAACAACTTCAAACTCAGCCTTCAGCTTGGTAATTACGCACCAGAGCGCCCTGAGGAGAGCAATAGAGGAGATTTGTCTGGTCAGAGCAGAGACTGAGATGAGAAACCTGTCGCTGTGAAAGATGATGATGGTTATAAACTGTAACAGGCTAGAAGTTCATGGAGCTGAAAAGAGGGAAACATCAGCAGCTGGATCAGCATAAAGACGCAGCGTGAACCTCTGAGTGCTTTAAGTGTTCCTGCTGAGGGGAAAATGTCAGACCATACAGGCTTGATGAAACTCAGCCTGATTCACCAATGAGGTTATAGATCTACACTGATAAACAAACCATAGATTAATGTGTAACAGTGTAATAATACCGTCCATAAAATAAAACTACTTCATTTTATTCAGTATTATTTAACAGTTGTGGGTTTTTTCTGTTTTAACCCACTAACTGAATAATAACATGTTAACACTTCTTTTTCACTTTTTAACAAAATACACGTTAACTTCCATGTCTGGTCGGATAAAAATGAGACGGAGCTGACTGAACAACTGATCTCTATTTATTCACTGGATTGCTCATTCACGGTATATAATACACGTCACTGTGAAGTCACCAGCCGCCATATTTTCCTCCAGTAACTAGGGAATATGTTACTGGAGGAATGTTCAGGGAGGCTTAAGACTTTTAAAATGTCAAATGCCGTATACTTTTATGTTATGTTCTAAAACTATCAAGTACTGAGAAAGTCATGTGCTGAAATATTTTGCATGTTATTTACTTATATATAAAAAAACATAAATATATAAATAACAATATAAAAAACATAAATATATAAATAACAATATACAAAAACATTATATATATATATATATATATATATATATATATATATATATATATATATATATATATATATATATATATATAAAATGAATAACATGTAAAATATTTCAGCACCTAATTTCCTAGTAGTTGATAGTGTTAGTACATCCACTGACTGTAGAATTACCTGTGAAACGTTTTCACTCAGCCAGAACTGCTTGTTGTTGCAACCAAATCCTATGGGGTTCTGTGAGAGTAGGGAGTAGCAAGATGGCGGCCAGTGACTTCAGTTTTTCGGGCTAATCAGCAATCCAGTGTATAATAGAGATCAGTGGACTGGACCGGGGTTCAGTAAGCTCCGCCCCCAGACCCCCAAAAATTAACATAATCTCTCTCTTAACTTTTGGTCCTTGTCTCCAACGTTTCCAGAGGTCCTCTAAAAGCTTCCGGGTGGCTCAGAGTTCTAGCTGGGTCCAATCTCTCGTTGTCCGGTTGGGTAACGATCCTCTACAAGCTCCTAGGTCCAGCTGAGTTAGCCTAGAGTCCATTAGCTAGCTTGTTAGCATCGGCTAGTTGCTATGCTAAGCTAGCGGCTAAACACAGTCTAAAAAGCTTCCAGTAGAAACTTCAGTGTCTTTTACCTCAGACTAAAGCTCACTGACTCACTGTGGATCATCGTGGGGACAAACCACGGCACAAATTACTGTTTATAGTCCAAAAACAAGCCAGTTTAACATGGAGATGTTTAACACGGATCTCTCGGCTTCTCCGCTGCGCTCTCTCACCCAAACTTATGATGCATTCAATGACTGCCTCAGCGTAGGAAAATACACTTCTCACATGTACTGTTATCAAAATGAACTACAACTATGCAAATAGATGTTTGAACACATTGTAAACATATTTTAAAGATGAATACTTTTAATAAAGCAAGAATAAATTAATTAACCATGTTTAAACTATTTCTTATTTATTAGTGTTTACTTCATAGACTTTTTACTACATCTCTTATTTAACTAGGCCAGGGGTTTTCTAATTCATTGAATGTGAGCCTCCCCTTGGAATAGGTAAAGATAACTAGTAAATTCATAAACGATTGTTTTCAACAGCAGACAAACTGAACTAAACAGACGCCAACGTCAAACTGAACTCACGTCAACAGGAGACGTCAACTGAAATAATAATAATAATAAAAAAGATAACCTGAATTTAACAGACGTCAACATATTCTATATTGTGATTTACTTTTTAGGCCAATTATACACAATTTAAAACCTGTTTCTATTTTAACAACCATGTTCTCAAACATTCTCAATGTGAACAATGAGGACGCGCCTTTGATGTGCAAAGTTGTTCTATGTTGGGTTGTAGAGAAGAAAGAAACAGCAGCAAGTCATCCTGCACTTGTAGCCTTGACCGGTATTAGTTTTTGATCAGGGTGGTGTCAGGATGCAGCGTGAGGGCTGCATGCTGAGCCTCTCTCCCTCTCTCTCGTTACTGCGCAGCCTGATGGGTTTCACCTGGCAGGCTGCAATTAACTCGCAACTGCTTCCACCTGGTTCCACCCTTATTTAAACATACCTCTTTCTGCTCTCGTTGCCGGCCCGTAGTGTTCACTCCAGCTCAGTCTCAGTCTGTCTCCAGTTCTGCAACTCCGCTCCACGTTCTTCAACTCAGCTCCACGTTCTTCACTCCAGCAACTCAGTTCCACGTTCTCCAGCTCTCGGTTCCACGTTCTTCAGCTCTGCAGTCCAGCTCCACGCTCCCAAGTTCCGCAATCCAGTTCCACGCTCTCCGGTTCCGCAGCTGCTTCATAGTCTCAAGTCCTCCGCTCCCGAGTCTCCTCCCGGTCAGTCTTCCCGTGCTCCTCCTGTCAGCCAGCTTCCGCACCCTTCACCTCCGTCCATAAAGACTCTGGTTCCTCTCGTCATTTACCCATCATTCTGTATAATAAAACTCACTTCAAGAACAAGCTCTGTGTGTGCGTGCTGTGTCCGGGTTCATCCAAAGACAAATCATGACAGGTGGGAGTGGAAAACCCACATTCACACAGGTAAGTGGAGGTGAAGGGCATCAGGACTCATGGCTTTGGTGGACACATGGGGAAACTCACTCTCAACACTCAACCAGAATTGCGTAATCGTCATTTCCACCAGTCTCTGTTTTAAGTCCACATTTGAGCTGAGCTCAACAAGAGCCTCCTCCTCTTGGATGCTCAGTTCATCACGGACTGTGGGTGGGAAAGAGAAGGGGTTTCTGACCCACTGGTTTCCCAGTGGCTCCTCTCCAAAATACTCTCAGAACTGATCATGCAGCCCGTTCAGATGCTGATGACCGGTTTCTCAGAGTTGAGCGGCAGCGCTGTCTTATATTTCTTAGCGCCTCCCCTGCGACTCTTTGGTGCCCCCCAGGGGAGGCGCGCCTCACCTATTGAAAACCACTGATCTAGGCTACATGGTCCTGATCCAAGCTGGATGAGTTCTGAATGGATGGATCTGAGGCTTCAAAGCAGCTTTTAAAGCCAACATATCACCAGAACCCTGTTCTGCATTGTTGGGTCTCACCTCAGACGGTCAGAGGGACCAACAAAGTTCTACCTCTTCAATCTGCTGCTCACTGCAGCCTTGAAATGCAGATCAACTGATTGGTTGAAGGCAGAACCTCCATCCTACAACTTGTGGTGCTGAAAATTTGGGCCAGGTACCAAATGGAGAGAAGAACCAACTTGACCAGACTTTAAATAAATGTGTTCTATAGGCGTTGGGAACCTGCAGTAATGTTACTGATGCAATAAAACTAAAGGTAGTAATTAATAATTGGATCATTGTTAGATGGAGGATCTGAGACTTTGTGACAACACAGCTCTGACCCAAGACTGTTTGATGATCTGGTCGTTGTTCTTTTTCTGTTTTTGTTGTTTAGAAAATGAAAAAAATCAATAAAATTTAATTTAAAATGGGTTTCATCATGTGAATCTATCTGGTGAACTTCTCTTTCACAAATATATTCAGTTCCTATTCAGCACCATTAAAGACCCTCGGCCCTTTAATTTTCCCTGTGAGCCGTTCTTAGTGAGGAGAATATTACAGAAAACTGGGTAATGATCTCTGCCTGCAGACGAGTCGTCTAATAAATCCCATTTCACAACCAGCTGAAATATTCCTGGACACTAGTGTTAAATCAAGGACTGATCCATTTCCTGGATGAACATCTGTTCTGGTCCATCTTCCACCATTCAGCAGAATAAATTATTATCCTCTAAATGTTCTTCTACTATTTCTCCATTTCCATCTGTTCTGTTTCCTCCCCATAATATTCCATGTGCATTAAAATCACCACATATTACTGATTATTTCTACCTATAATCTGCAGTTCCTCTACTTATTTCTCTCCATGTTAGATGATCTTTTCTAAATGTTGAACATCCTCCTCCTGTTTCTTCCTTCCTGTCACTGAAACATCTCCACTTATTCAGAAAACTAGTTACAGTTTTATTTTGTCTTTTACTTATTTTAACCATCTGTGCTTTTTTAAACACATTTAACACATTTTCACCTCTCATCACAACAACCTCCTGCCATCTTGGAGGAAAAGTCACCATGAATGATGTGACATTTTCTCCATAATCACACATGAACTCTGAGCTGCTGCTTTCAGCTCCGTACCTGGATCATCTAGTCTGGAGTCAAAGGGAAAGAAGGGAACCAAATCTCTGCAGCTCCAGATTTAGCTCCACAAATGTGATAAAATAAAAACTGAATAAAGTTACGACCAAAATGATTCTTAACTCTGGCTGATCTAGATTTAAAGAGATTTTCATTCAACCAAGAAGTAGGAAGGAAATGAGGCAGGTAGGTTTCAAAATATAACAATGTATAAGGAGTTAAGGATCTATTTTATTTACATTTTATCAGAATGGCATGTTGAAAATTATTTGTGGACTTTTTAATAATGAATGTTAAAAATGTTACTGATTGTAAACCACTGGAACCCATTTAATTAGTGCTGAGCAGCTTTTTGCATCTTTCTAATGTTATTCTGACTTTTTTCTTTGGAGCTCAGAGTCCTGCTGGCTGGAAGTCCTCTTACCATCACCATCATTTCCACCTCAGTGTCTGTTCTAACAGGTTTCTTAGTTCATTTTTACACTGCCAGAATCTGGATCCTCTACTACTCCATGATGATTTCTAAAATTAATGTCCAGCTCTCTATGGGGGTGATCACAGGGTGGGCTCTGGTTAAATGCCTGGATGACCCCAGATCCAATGACCAGGCCAAGTGATGCTTTCTGCTTTCTGTAATAAGCAGATTTAGGTCTCTGTATGTGTGTGGTTCTACAAGCTATAATAAACTAATGAAAACAAAAATTATAATCTGATGTTATCACAACCTCATATTAGTAGATCACACAAATCATTACATCCATATGCTGTCTAGTAAACCTAACAGGCCTTTATTTGGAGCCCAAACTAGATCTGAGAACAAATGAAAACTGTTTTATGTTCTTCCAGTCTTGTGCTTCAATCACTGATAATGTGGAGATCAAGCAAACAAGGAAACTAAACATGATCAGAATCACCAACTGAAGTGAAAAAGTTAGCTTAGTTAGTGTAACAGTGTTTAGGTTTAAGTTGTAGAATCCCACTTGCTTTCTATGTATCAGTGCATAGAAAGCAACCACACCCCCTGTGTGGTTGGTTTTATGTTGCTGGTCCCTGTGGTCAGTGCCAGTCTGTGAAAGCTGCATGAGAGGTGAGTTGCATTCTTTAGTACACATTAGAAAATTGGTAGCAACATCATAAAACATAATTTTTTTTACTAACTTAGACAAGTACTTTGTAATGATTACTTACTAGATGTGTGCCTGGCACCAATATCTGTACTTTTAGTTTTGTTAATATTGTAAAACATTTCATGTGCTAAGTTAAAAGCTAACGTAACGCTCTTTTTTTTCTTTTTTTCCCGTAACGTAACGCTCTGTTGTAGCGTGCTGAGTGAAGCTGAGCCATTGCACTGATTCAAACCCCGATATGTTCCCGTTCAGGAAATAAACTGCCTGACAACCCAGAAACTCATCTTCATTTAAAACAACTACACCACGCAGAGTCGAGGGGTTACTTGGGCCAGCCCGGTACAGTGGACTGAAGCAGAACCCGGTTACATTAGCCATATCTGCTGTCAGCTAAATGAGCTGAAAGAAAATACTTTAGACTTTAGGGAGTCTAAAGTCTAAAGATCCAGAACAATAAAACTACTTGACAAATTATTCTGATTGGACAATAAACAAAACTCAGCAGTCTTAAGGACACACACTGTCAGGAAATACCACATAGACTGCTTCTAAAACTCAGCTTGTAAAGATCCTCACTGCTTCCAGAAACACCATTTTACATCCCTTCTAACATGACTCAAAACGCCCCCTGGTGGTGAGCCTGAAAACTGCACCACAGTCCTGCCTTCAAAACGTCACTTTTCTATAGCAGCTATTTTAATTTACAGATCCTTCAGATTATGATTATCGATCTTTGTATTTTTAAATCTTTCCGACATATCTGGTCTGGATGCACCTGCGTAACTTTCCCGTGATAAACAAGCTCTCATGCTTACAGATTTACTGTGTTTCCACATTCAAGGACGCAGAGAGGAGTTTAAGTAGATAGGAACTGGATCGTACCAGTGGCTGCACTACTGTGAAGATTACTCTGGCTTTCTTTGTTAACCCAGAATGTGTAAAAGTTTAATGTTTTCTTTTTCTCTTGACTCTGTTTCCTGACTGCGTTTATTTAATTCAATCAAATTTTATTTATATAGCGGCAATTCATAAAACTTGTCATCTCATGGCACTTTCCAAAGTCAGACTCCATCAGATACTCCAGGTTGGTCAGAAAGTTTCCTCTCTAAGGAAACCCAGCAGGTTGCATCAAGTCTCTCCAAGCAGCATTCACTCCTCCTGAAAGAGCGTAGAGCCACAGTGGACAGTCGTCTGCATTGTTGATGGCTTTGCAGCAATCCCTCATACTGAGCATGCATGAAGTGACAGTGGAGAGGAAAACTCCCCTTTAACAGGGAGGAGAACCTCCAGCAGAACCAGAACCAGGCTCAGTATGAACGCTCATCTGCCTCGACCCACTGGGGCTTAGAGAAGACAGAGCAGAGACACAGAAAGCTCAGAAGCTCACATTGACCCAGGAGTACTTTCTATGTTAGATGGTAATAGTGGATGATCTGCCTCCCCTGGATGATGTCACAGTTAACAGAACGCCAGACCAGGTGTACCTTCTATGAAAAGAAAAATGACAGAGAACAAAAAGATAAAAACTGAAATGACGACAAGCAATGCAGATTGGAGAGCAGTAGGAGAACTCAGCAGAGTGAGAGAAATAGGCCCTGATGTCCTCCAGTAGCTTAAACCTATAGCAGTATAACTATAGAGGTAGCTCAGGGTAACATGAGCGACTCTGACTATTAGTTTTGTCAAAAAGGAAAGTTTTAAGATTAGTCTTAAAAATAGACAGGGTGTCTGCCTCACGGACCAAAACTGGGAGTTGGTTCCACAGGAGAGGAGCCTGATAGCTAAAGGATCTGCCTCCCATTCTACTTTTAGAGACTCTAGGAACCACCAGCAGACCTGCAGTCTGAGAGCGAAGTGCTCTGTTAGGAACATACGGGGTAATCAGAGCTCTGATATATGATGGAGTTTGATTATGAAGGGCTTTATACGTTAGAAGGAGAATTTTAAATTCTATTCTTGATTTAACAGGAAGCCAATGAAGGGAAGCTAAAATTGGAGAAATATGATCCCTCTTGTTGATTTTCATCAGAACTCTTGCTGCAGCATTTTGAATCAGCTGAAGACTTTGAACTGCATTTTGTGGACTTCCTGATAGTAAACAATTACAATAGACCAGCCTTGAAGTAACAAATGCATGGACTAGTTTTTCAGCATCACTCCTGGACAGAATATTTCTAATTTTGGCAATATTCCGGAGGTGAAAAAAGGAAACTCTGGAAACCTGTTTAATATGGGATTTAAATGACATGTATTGGTCAAAAATAACACCAAGATTTTTTACTTTATCACCAGAGACCAAGTTAATGCCACCCAGATTAAGTGATTGATTAAGAAGTTTATTTTTTGAGGACTCTGGTCCAAAGATTACAACTTCTGTCTTGTCAGAATTTAAGTGCAGGAAATTTAAAGTCATCCAGCTTTTGATGACATCAAGACATGACTGCAGTCGAAGTAACTGATTGGATTCATCAGGATTTATGGATAAATATAGCTGAGTGTCATCAGCATAACAGTGGAAATTAATCCCATGATAATTTTGCCAATCGGAAGCATATATATATAGTAAAGAGAATTAGTCCAAGGACTGAACCCTGTGGTACTCCGCAAGTGACCCTAGAGTTTGAGGAAGATTTATTATTAACATGAACAAATTGGAATCTGTCCGACAGATAAGATTTAAACCAGCCTAATGCTTTCCCCTTAATCCCTACAGTATGTTCAAGTCTTTGTAGGAGAATATTGTGATCAACTGTATCAAACGCAGCACTGAGATCTAACAGGACAAGTATAGACACAAGTCCATTATCTGAGGCCATGAGAATATCATTAGTGACCTTCACCAGAGCTGTTTCAGTGCTATGATGAGCTCTGAACCCTGACTGAAACTCCTCAAGTAGGTCATTACTTTGTAAATGTTCACATAGTTGATTAGCAACTACTTTCTCAAGAATTTTAGATAAGAAAAGAAGATTAGATATAGGTCTGTAATTTACTAACTCGTCTTGATCAAGAGAAGGTTTCTTAAGTAAAGGTTTAATAACAGCTACTTTAAAAGCCTGTGGTACATATCCATTTACTAAGGATAGATTAATCATGTCTAAAATAGGACCACTGATCAAAGGGAATATCTCTTTAAACAACTTGGTTGGGATTGGGTCGAACATACAGGTAGAAGGTTTAGATGAAGCTAGAATTTTAGACCTTATATTCAATAGACCACATTTAATTGTTTTATTTTTTGGTTCAAGTTGAGTCATATTGATGTTTATTAGATTTTTATAATTTGCTCCTTTTAAATCCGTCTTTGATCTGTTCAGTTTTGGCTGTGGGAAAGACACCGTCTCAATAGGATAATGGGTGGGTAACAGTACAGAAGGCACAGAGAGGAGTGTTAAACTACGGCTCTGCTTCCTGGTCTGGACCCTAGGTTATCAGCATTTAGGAGACATTAAGGGACAGAGACATTCAGACGTTTCTCGCCTTTGAATTAAATAACATACAAAGACAAAGATGCATCTTTTCTCTTGATTAAAAATTAGTGGTGTGCTTACTTAATTGATAATTATTAATATCCACTACGAGAGCATCATGCTGAGCCTGCCAGGATTTGCATCATCATCTTGAATCTTCCCACTGTGGGACGCTGCATTAAACTATTCCTAATTAACCTTTAGACTTATTTAAATAAACTGCAATTATTCTAACTGCACATGATAAGAGGAGTAGGAGAGGGATAGGTGGGATTTAATTGAAGAGGTTTGATTTATGATCTGTAAAATCAGTTCAAACTTTGCCAAAAAGTTCCTCTATACCGTTATTCCTCCATACCTGAGAGTTTCCAGTCTCCAGCGTGGATCCTTCAGTCCAGCCGACAGCAGCTTCACTCCTGAGTCTCCTGGATGATTGTAGCTCAGGTCCAACTCTTTCAGGTGGGAGGTGTTGGAGCTCAGAGCTGATTTCAGAGAAACACAGCCTTCCTCTGAGACCAGACAGCCTGACAAGCTGCAGACACACGATTCAACACATGATGTTGTTTAAATAAGCAAAAAATAGAAATCAAACTGTATTTTGTTCTGTAGGTTATAAAAAGTAACATCTGACACATTTAAACAGACTTCCTGTTTGCGGTAAGGCGTATTGTGTCACTTCCTGTTGTTGCTGTGTGAACGACGGAGCTTTGCTCCAGGCTCTCTCGCTTTGCTCCAGGCTCTCTCGCTTTTTATCTTTAAACCTCTTTGCTGTAACATCTGTTTCCAAACATAAGCACTTTTAAAACATTGTCTGTGGCTGCTCATCACGTTTGGGAACTCCTCGTGTTTCACACGGTTTGTTCTTTGGCGTGATAATAGGGCGTTAGCCTAGCTTTAGCCTAGCGTTAGCCTAGCGCTAGCCAAGCCTTAGCCTCATAATGGCTTCTCCGTCCCTGACTAAGTCTCCTATCTGCTGCTCTCTGTGTCAGATGTTCAGTTATTCCTCTGCCTCCTTTAGTGATGATGGTACATGTAATAAATGTAGTGTTTTTGTAGCTTTGGAGGCGAGGGTGTCAGAATTGGAGACCCGGCTCCGTGCTGTTGAAAAACCAGCTGATAGCCGCTCTTTTGCTAGCGCGGAGCCGCATAGAGTAACTTCACGTAGCGAACCTAAAGCAGTAGCACCCGAGCAGCCTGGTAACCAGGCTGGCTGGGTGACAGTTCGTAGGAAGCATAGCTCTAGATTACAGACCCCAGATCACCACCAACCCATCTGCGTTTCTAATAAATTTTCCCCTCTGAGCGACAATCTCGCCGAGGAGCCGACCTTAATTATTGGCAGCTCCATAATGAGAAATGTGGCACTAAAGAAACCAGGGACCACAGTTAAATGCCTACCAGGGGCCAGAACAGGCGACATAGAATCCTACCTAAAACTACTGGCTAAGGATAAGCATAAATACCGCAAAATTGTTATTCACGCTGGCGGTAATGACACCCGGTCACGCCGATCAGAGGTCACCAAAGTTGGTGTTGCTTCGGTTTGTGAGTTTGCTAAAACTATGTCGGACTCTAATTTTCTCTGGTCCCCTGCCTGATCTGACCAGTGATGACATGTTTAGCCGCATGTCATCATTCAACCGCTGGTTGTCTAGGTGGTGTCCAGAAAACGACGTGGGCTACATTGATAACTGGAGAACTTTCTGGGGAAAACCTGGTCTGATCCGGAGAGACGGCATCCATCCTACTTTGGATGGTGCAGCTCTTCTTTCTAGGAATCTGGCCGGATTTATTAGTTCTCCTAAATGCTGACAACCCAGGGTCCAGACCAGGAAGCAGAGCCGTAGTTTAACACACCTCTCTGCAGCTTCTGTACTGTTACCCACCCATTATCCTATTGAGACGGTGTCTTTCCCACGGCCAAAACTTAACAGATCAAAAACTGATCTAAAAGGAACAAATCATAAAAACCTAATAAAAATCAATATGGTTCACCTTGAACCTAAAAATAAAATAATAAAATGTGGTCTATTAAATATAAGGTCTCTCCCTCCAAAGACTTTGTTAGTTAATGAATTGATTTCTGATAATCAGATTGATTTGTTTTGTCTCACAGAAACCTGGGTACAAGAGGACTACGTTAGTATAAATGAGTCAACCCCCTCCAGTTATTCAAATTTCCACATTCCCAGATCTGTGGGAAGAGGAGGAGGAGTGGCAACTATCTTTCAGTCTGATTTATTAATTAGTCCCAGGCCAACTAATAATTACAGTTCTTTTGAACATTTAACCCTCAGTTTCCCTCATCCAAACTGCAAAGCAATAAAACCTCTTCTGTTTGTTGTTTTGTATCGTCCACCAGGCCCTTACACTCAGTTTTTGGATGAGTTGTCAGATTTCTTATCTGATTTGGTGTTAAATACTGATAAGGTTATTATAGTGGGTGATTTTAACATCCATGTTGACACTGAATGTGATAACCTTAGTGTAGCCTTTAAAACTATCCTAGATTCAATTGGTTTTGCTCAAAATGTGCATGAACCGACGCACTCTCGGCTCCATACTTTAGACCTTGTGCTGACATATGGCATTGATTGTGAAGAATTAACAGTATTTCCTCACAACCCTGTCCTATCTGATCATTTTTTAATAACATTTGAGTTTAATCTAACTGAGTTCTCCATCCCCAAAAGAGGGTTCCATTATAGTAGATTTTTATCGGATAATGCTGTATCAAAACTTAAAGAGTCTGTCCCCTTCTTAATATCCTCAGTATTGCAGAAATGCCCTGTAGATGGCAGCATTGCTGTTTCTTCCCATTCACAAATCGATACCTTTGCTAACAATGTGACTTCCTCATTGCGTTCTGCATTAGACAATGTAGCTCCCTTGAAAAAGAAGGTGATTATTCACAGGAAGCTGGCTCCTTGGTTTAATTCAGAGCTGCGTTCCTTGAAGCACAATGTTAGGAAATTGGAGAGAAAATGGCGCTCTACACACCAAGAGGAATCCTACTTAATCTGGAGGGACAGACTATTGTTGTATAACAAGACCCTCCGCAGAGTTAGAGCAGCATATTTTTCATCATTAATTGAAGAGAATAAAAATAATCCTAAATTTCTCTTTAGTACAGTTGCCAAACTTACCCAGAGCCACAGCTCTGTTGATCCATCCATTCCCTTAGCTCTCAGTAGTAATGATTTTATGGGATTCTTCATAAATAAAATTGATGCCATTAAAAATAAAATAATTGGCATCCTCCCAAACATGATTACCTCGTCCTCAGTAAGTGAGGCAGCATTGGAGGAATCTTTAGAATCTGCGCAGTGTTTGAACTGTTTAGAAGCAGTAGAGCTTTCTGAGCTATCTAAAATTTTAGCTTCATCTAAACCTTCTACCTGTATGTTAGACCCAATCCCAACCAAGTTGTTTAAGGACATATTCCCTTTGATCAGTGGCACTATTTTAGACATGATTAATCTATCCTTAGTAAATGGATATGTACCACAGGTTTTGAAAGTAGCTGTTATTAAACCTTTACTTAAGAAACCTTCTCTTGATCAAGATGAGTTAGTAAATTACAGACCTATATCTAATCTTCTTTTCTTATCTAAAATTCTTGAGAAAGTAGTTGCTAATCAACTTTGTGAACATTTACAAAGTAATGACCTACTTGAGGAGTTTCAGTCAGGCTTCAGAGCTCATCATAGCACTGAAACAGCTCTGGTGAAGGTCACTAATGATATTCTCATGGCCTCAGATAATGGACTTGTGTCTATACTTGTCCTGTTAGATCTCAGTGCTGCGTTTGATACAGTTGATCACAATATTCTCCTACAAAGACTTGAACATACTGTAGGGATTAAGGGGAAAGCATTAGGCTGGTTTAAATCTTATCTGTCAGACAGATTCCAATTTGTTCATGTTAATAATAAATCTTCCTCAAACTCTAGGGTCACCTGTGGAGTACCACAGGGTTCAGTCCTTGGACCAATTCTCTTTACTATATATATGCTTCCGATAGGCAAAATTATCAGACAGCATGGGATTAATTTCCACTGTTATGCTGATGATACTCAGCTATATTTATCCATAAATCCTGATGAATCCAATCAATTACTTCGACTGCAGTCATGTCTTGATGACATCAAAAGCTGGATGACTTTAAATTTCCTGCATCTAAATTCTGACAAGACCGAAGTTTTAATCTTAGGGCCAGAGTCCTCAAAAAATAAACTTCTTAACCAATCACTTAATCTGGGTGGCATTAACCTGGCCTCTGGTAATAAAGTAAAAAATCTTGGTGTTATTTTTGACCAAGACATGTCATTTAAATCCCATATTAAACAGGTTTCCAGAGTTTTCTTTTTTCACCTCCGGAATATCGCCAAAATTAGAAACATTCTGTCCAGGAGTGATGCTGAAAAACTGGTCCATGCATTTGTTACTTCAAGGCTGGACTATTGTAATTCTTTACTATCAGGAAGTCCACAAAATGCAGTTCAAAGCCTTCAGCTGATCCAAAATGCTGCAGCAAGAGTTCTGATGAAAATCAACAAGAGGGATCATATTTCTCCAATTTTAGCTTCCCTTCATTGGCTTGCTGTTAAATCAAGAATAGAATTTAAAATTCTTCTTCTAACGTATAAAGCCCTTCATAATCAAACTCCATCATATATCAGAGCTCTGATTACCCCGTATGTTCCTAACAGAGCACTTCGCTCTCAGACCGCAGGTCTGCTGGTGGTTCCTAGAGTCTCTAAAAGTAGAATGGGAGGCAGATCCTTTAGCTATCAGGCTCCTCTCCTGTGGAACCAACTCCCAGTTTTGGTCCGTGAGGCAGACACCCTGTCTACTTTTAAGACTAGGCTTAAAACTTTTCTTTTTGACAAAAATTATAACTAGTGACTCATGTTACTCTCAGCTACGTTTATAGTTTTACTGCTATAGGCTTAGGTTACTGGAGTATATCAGGATCTAATTTTATCACTATATTGAGTTCTACTGTTCTTCAATTATGCATTATGTGTTGTCATTTCTGCTTTAACTTTCTGTTCTCTCTCTTTTCTCTTCATAGTAGGTACACCTGGTCTGGCGTTCTGTTAACTGTGACATCATTCAGAGAAGACGGCTCACCCGCTACTACCATCTAATGTAGATTCCAAAAAAAGGTAAAAAACAAAGCAACTGGACTTGTTTTCCGTAGTTGAAGACGTTTCGCTTCCTCTCCCGGAAGCTTTCTCAATTCAAAAAGTCTGGAGTAATGATGAGTAACAAGCTTTATACCATACCAAACAAAGGCCTGTAATGGCTTAGATAACATGCAAATTCAACCGAAACAGGACCACCCCTTAGTAATGGGCGGTCGTAAAAACCATTAAGCCAGCGGAATGGACCGAAACTGGTCCACTCCTCTGTAACGAGGAGTCGTTAGAGTGTTATTGGCTTGGCTTAAAGGAACAATGTTTTAATCACCTGAATGAGGGTGAGAGTTAAGTTGACGATTGGCTGGAATTAATCCTATAGCTGTGTTGTAAGTTTTTGAGAGTTGGAACCTAAGACCTCCTCCTCTGTTTAAGGTTGGTCTTTCTCTCTTGACGTAGATGGCTTCCTTCACACCCCTTTCAAACCATCTGTCTTCTTTGTCCAAAATGTGAACATTTTGGTCCTCAAAAGAGTGTCCTTTGTCCTTTAGGTGTAAGTGGACAGCAGAGTCTTGACCTGAGGAGGTAGCTCTCCTGTGTTGAGCCATGCGTCTGTGGAGAGGTTGTTTGGTTTCTCCAATATAAAGATATAAAGAGGAATGTTCTGATCTTTATATTGGAGAAACCAAACAACCTCTCCACAGACGCATGGCTCAACACAGGAGAGCTACCTCCTCAGGTCAAGACTCTGCTGTCCACTTACACCTAAAGGACAAAGGACACTCTTTTGAGGACCAAAATGTTCACATTTTGGACAAAGAAGACAGATGGTTTGAAAGGGGTGTGAAGGAAGCCATCTACGTCAAGAGAGAAAGACCAACCTTAAACAGAGGAGGAGGTCTTAGGTTCCAACTCTCAAAAACTTACAACACAGCTATAGGATTAATTCCAGCCAATCGTCAACTTAACTCTCACCCTCATTCAGGTGATTAAAACATTGTTCCCTTAAGCCAAGCCAATAACACTCTAACGACTCCTCGTTACAGAGGAGTGGACCAGTTTCGGTCCATTCCGCTGGCTTAATGGTTTTTACGACCGCCCATTACTAAGGGGTGGTCCTGTTTCGGTTGAATTTGCATGTTATCTAAGCCATTACAGGCCTTTGTTTGGTAATGGTATAAAGCTTGGTACTCATCATTACTCCAGACTTTTTGAATTGAGAAAGCTTCCGGGAGAGGAAGCGAAACGTCTTCAACTACGGAAAACAAGTCCAGTTGCTTTGTTTTTTACCTTTTTTTGGAATGACCATGACCTGGATGACTGAGAATCTTCACCAGCACATCTAATGTAGAACAGATTACTAGATCAATGTGTGCTTCTGTGCTTTTTTGTTTCTCTTGTTGTGTCTCTGTTCTGTCTTCTGTAACCCCAGTCGGTCGAGGCAGATGACCGTTCATACTGAGCCCGGTTCTGCCGGAGGTTTTTTTCCCCGTTAATGGGTGGTTTTTCTTCCCACTGTCGCTTCATGCTTGCTCAGTATGAGGGATTGCAGCAAAGCCATGGACAATGCAGACGACTCTTCCTGTGGCTCTACCCTTCCCCAGGAGTGAATGCTGCTTGTCGGGACTTTGATGCAATCAACTGGTTTCCTTATATAGGACATTTTTGACCAATCTGTATAATCTGACCCAATCTGTATAATATGATTGAACTTGACTTTGTAAAGTGCCTTGAGATGACATGTTTCATGATTTGGCGCTATATAAATAAAATTGAATTGAATTGAATTGAATCAATCCTGACTAGAGCTTCACTGGGTTGGAAACTGCAAACTGACACAAACTCTGCAGAAGGTTTCTAGCTTTAAGGGAAATTCAAACTGGACCTAAAATACCAAAGATAAACTGGTGGTCCCAGTAGAACCATTGTTCTGGTGTTTAGATCATTTTAATCTAATTGAAGGCAATAAGTGAAGCTGAGATAAAGAATAAAGCAGTGGTTTGGATCAGTGGCGTTAGCAGCGTATGGTGAGCACATATTTCACACTTGCAGAATCAGCAGAATGTCTTTGAGAAATCTCCCATCTGAGGTCAGATCCAGTCTTTCAGTGCGTTCTCTTTCTTCTACTCTTTGTTAAACTTTTCCCATTATTTCCCCAATTACTGCCTCTCATTCTCTTGCTGTCTCATCACTAGTTTCCCTGTCACTCTGGGCTCTGGCCTGCGTGTGTTTGGGATGTGCTGAATCAACTCTGGTGGACGTGATGACCAGGAAACTGGGACATGGAAAGGACAACCTATCTACCACTAATATTCCGCTTTATTGTGGGAAACTGAGAGATAATTAAATTATTTCTCTCAGAAAGAAAGTCAAGCCAAAATAAGCAACTTCACCTTCAAAAACACTGGGTCCTGGTTGTGGGAGTAGTTGAGCAGTTGTGGTGTTGCCTGTGCACAAATAATATTTTTCTTTTGACTCATTGTCAGGTTATGGTGGAGCAGGTAGTGACTATATGGAATACAATAAAAACTAATCTGATTGTTTTAAACTAAACATTTAATCTAGATGTCTGTTGTGGCTTAATGCATCTTTTTAACAAACATCTAAATGTCTTTCTTCATGAGATCCGGGGCTGATTAGAAAACATCCAGGGCTTCAGACCATTTTGGTAGAACAACACATTTTTCTTTTCTCTTGCTTTTTCAGCTTCCAGCTCTGCTTTGATAGCTCTGCTTCATCTTTCTCTGTTCTTATCTCTCCTGCTGCTCAATCAGCGCACTGCATTCTGGGATCTTTATGTGCTCAGACAGAATAGTCCATTTTAGTAAATGGAAAGGGGAGCAGAAGTTGATGATGCATTATGTTACATTTTTCTGTTACCTTTGTGATTGTAAATCTTAATAATTTTATTTAAACATACATAAATAATTAATGGGTAGTGTTAAATGGCTGGATAACCAGTAGGTCCCCTTACTGGTGGGGACCCAGGTGGTTGTTTTCAGCTTCTCTGCATTGAGGTAACGTATAGTTGTCTGCAGATGAATATATCAGAATCAGAATGTTTATTATTGTCATTGTACATCATGTTCCACACATGTACAACGAGAATAAAGCCAGCTCCAACCAGTGCACTCATATCAAAATGCCAGATAATTAAAAATATATACAATATACAGTAGTGTTATGTACATTAGAGATATAATACATGTTGCTGTATAGATTATTAAATATGTGTGTAAATATTTCAGGACAAAAACTGTAAATATTGTACAGTGTAAAATGATGAATAATGTCAATAATGTCAATAAACTTATATTTACATCAACTTTTTAGCAGACAAAAGTTAACAAATCTATCAGTGAACTAACATTTCCATCATGTTTTAACAGGTAATGGACATAAATCTGGTTTCAACAGGATGGAGAACTTTGTACCTGAGAGTTTCCAGTCTGCAGTTTGGACTCTCCAGTCCAGCAGAGAGAAGCTTCACTCCTGAATCCTGCAGGTTGTTGTTACTCAGGTCCAGTTCTCTGAGACCGGAGGACTGGGAGCTGAGAACTGAGGACAGAGCTTCACAGCTTCTCTCTGAGAGGTTACAGCCACTCAGTCTGAGGAGACAGGGAGAAAAATCTGCTATTAAACAATTCATCAGAAATGTTGTTGATTTCTTTACAGTCACCAATGTTCTCCTTGGAAAGATTGATGAATCTCTCTGATTTTACACGTCTTTATGTTGCCTTTTGTTATGAACTGGTTCATTATAAATAAACTAAAGCAACATGAATCAATATTTACCTCAATAGCAGATTTCTCACTATCAGAAATAAAAGCAGCAACAATCTGTGTCCTTACAGAGCTTTGTTGGAGGCTTTAACCACTGGCAGCAGCCTCAGAAGAACCTCCTCTGAAGCAGAGTATTTCTTCAGGTCAAACACATCCAGATCTTCTGCTGATGACACTAAGATGAAGATCAGAGCTGACCACTGAGCAGGAGACAGTTTATCTGTGGAGAGACTTCCTGATCTCAGAGACTGTTGGATCTCCTCCACTAGAGAACGATCCTTCAGTTCATTCAGACAGTGGAACAGATTGATGCTTTTCTCTGCAGACACATTCTCACTGATCTTCTCCTTGATGTACTTAACTGTTTCCTGATTGGTCTGTGAGCTACTTCCTGTCTGAGTCAGCAGACCTTGTAGGAGTCTCTGATTGGTCTGCAGTGAAAGTCCCAGGAGGAACCGGAGGAACAAGTCCAGGTGTCCATTTGGACTCTGTAAGGCCTGATCAACAGCTTTCTGGTGAAGAGACTTTGGTTTAGGTTTCTTAGAACATAAAGACCTCTTAGATGTTTGTGTTTCTTCCATCAGGTTGACACCATTGTTGATGAAGGTCAGATGAACATGAAGAGCAGCCAGAAACTCCTGAACACTCAGATGGACAAAGCAGAACACCTTGTCCTGGATCAGTCCTCCTCTCTCCTCTCTAAAGATCTGTGTGAACACTCCTGAGTACACTGAGGCTGCTCTGATATCGATGCCACACTCTGTCAGGTCTGATTCATAGAAGATCAGGTTTCCTCTCTGCAGCTGATCAAAAGCCAGTTTTCCCAGAGACTCAATCATCTTCCTGTTCTCTGGACTCCAGTGTGGATCTGTTTCAGCTCCTCCATCATACTTGACCTTCTTCACTTTGGTCTGAACCACCAGGAAGTGGATGTACATCTCAGTCAGGGTGCTGGGCAGCTCTCCTCCCTCTCTGGTCTCCAACACGTCCTCCAGAACCGTAGCAGTGATCCAGCAGAAGACTGGGATGTGGCACATGATGTGGAGGCTTCTTGATGTCTTCATGTGGGAGATGATCCTCCTGGCCTGCTCCTCATCTCTGAATCTCTTCCTGAAGTACTCCTCCTTCTGTGGGTCAGTGAACCCTCTGACCTCTGTCACCATGCCAACACACTCAGGAGGGATCTGATTGGCTGCTGCAGGTCGTGTGGTTATCCAGAGGCGAGCAGAGGGAAGCAGTTTCCCCCTGATGAGGTTTGTCAGCAGAACATCCACTGAGGTGGACTCTGTAGCATCAGTCAGGATCTCCTGGTTCTGGAAGTCCAGAGGAAGTCGACTCTCATCCAGACCATCAAAGATGAACAGAACCTGGAAGTGTTCAAAGCTGCAGATTTCTTTGGTTTCAGTAAAGAAGTGATGAACAAGGTCCACCAAGCTGAACTTTTTCTCTTTCATCACATTCAGCTCTCTGAAGGTGAATGGAAATATGAAGTGGATGTTCTGGTGGGCTTTGTCTTCAGCCCAGTCCAGAGTGAACTTCTGGGTTAAGACTGTTTTCCCAATGCCAGCCACTCCCTTTGTCATCACTGTTCTGATTGGTTGATCTCTTCCAGGTGGGACTTTAAAGATGTCTTCTTGTCTGATGGTTGTTTCTGGTCTGTGTGGTTTCCTGGATGCTGTTTCAATCTGTCTGACCTCATGTTCCTCATTGACCTCTCCAGTCCCTCCCTCTGTGATGTAGAGCTCTGTGTAGATCTGGTTCAGAAGGGTTGGACTTCCTGCTTTAGGGATCCCCTCAAACACACACTGGAACTTCTCCTTCAGACCAGATTTAAGTTTAGGTTGAACTGCAGCAAGTTGTTCTAAAATAACAGAAAAAGTAAAATCAGGAAGGAAAAAGAAATATAATTTTAAGATTAATTGAATAAATGCGATTCCATCTCTTCAGATTTCAGTAAATGTGTGAATTACTTTAGGCATAGCTTGTCCAGTTTGCTTGTATTTTCAGGCCAACTATTCAGACCTGAGGCTAAGAGGGCTCTGGGCTGTTTTAGGGTGTCTCCTGTGAGGGTATAGGATCCCCCACAAGCAGCAAAGGAGGTGACATGAGGGGGACTTTCAGCATCAGTTTTGAAATGTCGCTCCAACGCAATCCATGCATCAAATATTTGTTTTTAAAGGTTAATTTAGCCATAACCTACCTCTCTGAACTTCTCCACTCTTACTTTCTTGGTCTTAAAAAGAGCTTTTCATGTTACACATTCACTGTATTTACTGCTTCAGTTTTGCTGCTCCTAGGCTATGAAATGATATTCCTCTCGAAATCAGACAATCCCCTTTACTGTTGTTGGGCAATCAAGCCAATCAGACTATGTTTAAAGCCACTAAAATGTGAGACTTTTACAGGCTCCCAGGGATCTGCCCATCACAGCAGGGGGTGCCAACACTGCCATGTACCTACCCCCCAAGGATTTATCTCTGTCTTTGCCCATGGACCCTCCAGAAGAGGAGAGACTCATAAATATATGCAGGCTGGATGGAAGTCTCCAGTACGTCTTCTGTGTAATCATTAATGAATCCGTCTATACTGAAACCAGCTTTGTGATTTTTATCTGATGGTTTCAGAATAAGCTGAGTGTGCTGCAGCCTCCAGAGAAAGACACAACCACAATAGGAAGGCCATGCAGAGCTCCCCATGTTCCACAGCAGACCACCAGAGCTGTTTAAGTGCACTCCAGATCGCGTTTCACAAGGAGTCTCCTCCCTTGAGCTTGCCTGCAGACCCAGGCCAAAGAACCAGCTTCACCCTGCTCCAACTGCTTCCAACCTGATGCCCAAAGTCAACCAAACAGACAAGAAGTAGAGGTTTGTTAAAAAAAGAGGGAGAGTTTAGTATGGTTTACTTAACTTGTTTTGCTGTGTTTTAGAGCTTAACTGATCAAGCAGGTATGGCTCTCTCTAGAATTCTTGAAACAAAGCTATGCGGATATGTTTTACTGTGTTTTACTGTTATAATAAACTTTATTTCCATAAGACTTTTGTACATTGATGGGATATTAATGCTTGTGTTGTCCGGTCCACTTATTATGACCAACAAAAAGTTTTTTAAATCAGTGCAGAATGTCCACTAGCATAGCACTATTGTCAGGATTTGTCTACGGATGAACTCAGAACCACACACACGGGACTAAAATTAAGAGTCTTTATTGAAGATTTATGGATGGTGGTCAGAGGAGCAGGTCAGCACAGGAATCGGAGTGAAGGTGATGGCAGGAGCTGGCATCCGAGAGTGAGAGTTCTTGGAAGCCGTGACTGGTAGCAGGGTCCACGGGAGGCAGGGAGCTAGCCACAGCACGGCAGGATTCACAGGAGGCAGCTAGAAGAAGCGGAGGTGACTGGTTTCCCTAGGTAACTGGCAGACAAGCAAGGAGAGGGTGTAGTTTGATGACGGACCGGCACTAGACTTCTTCTTCTTCTTCTTCTTTTCTATTATGGCGGGTCGCAATCAACTTTAAGGTGCATACCGCCACCTACTGTACACGAGTGTGTAGCAACTGTATTCTACATCAGTCATATTCTATTTTTTAATTTTGTGTTATGAAGAAAAATAAATAACGCTTTTCTTATCATACAAATATCCATTATATTTCCATCATTTCCCAATATTCCTTTCAAACTCCATTCTTGATCTGTCTTTCCAACTATTCTTCTCAATTTCTCCCTTTCACGTTCATATGTTTTACAGTTCAATAGTATATGTTCTACATTTTCTTTCTCTCCACATTTTTCGCATTTATCATTATTTTCCTTCCCTATTAAATATAAAGTATCATTTAAATATGTGTGCCCTACTCTCAATCTACTCATTATTATTTCTTCCCTTCTATTTCTCTCCTTAACATTTCTACTAAATATTGACTTCTGTATTTTATATAATTTCCTTCCTTTCTTATCTTCATTCCATCTTTTTTGCCATATTTCCATTTCTTTATTCTTAATAATTGATTTCCCTTCCCCTTTGCCAATAGGTATTTTAATCGTTATTGCCTGATCTAAAGCCCTTTTTGCTAATTTATCTGCCCTTTCACCGGCACTAGACTGAAACAGAGGGGAGCTTAAATAGGGAGCTAACAGGTGGAAAACGGGTCTAACTGATTAATTAGTGAATTGCTACCAGGTGTGACTAACTGCAGAGGAGGTGAGGTGGAGGCTGACTGAAAATGAATGATAATGTAAACTGACAATAAATAAAGTCCAGAACCAAACTAAAAACCTAAACGAGGAGAAAAATGACAACTAAAGGAAAACCGCAGCCTAACCAAAACTCAACCATGACAACTATTAGCTTCCAGGATAACATGATAACATTGAAGACTCTGAGGGTTTTGAGAGGCTTTTTATTTGGGAATGGGTAAGCCCTGTGGTATCAGCTTACATATAAAACTGACCTCACTACAAAAGGTTGTCAGGAAAAGTGTGATGGACTATGGTTTAAGAGCTGGAGCTGCCATTACGGCATAAAGAAAAGCCAGCGAAACTCTGAGTGATGGCTTGCTCATTGGTATGTGTCACGATTCACGCTTTCTGTTTAGGATCTGTCTTAGTTTGGGTTTTGTTTTGGTTCTGTTTTTCCACTTTGCTTTGGCACAGTCCTGTCTGTGTACCAAACCTTGACTTGTTTCTGACTGTTTCCTGACTCTGAGCCTGGATCCTGGTATTAAACCTTCTTTAATCATACCTCCTGCTCTTCTGGCTGAATACTGGGTCCTCTCTCTGGTTCATGACACTATGATCTTGAAAAGCAGACGGTGTTGACCTGGTGTGCTTCAGATGTGGACAAAGATAAGATGCTTTTATTTGTCATTATACAATTCAATTCAATTCAATTCAATTTTATTTATATAGCACCAAATCATGAAACATGTCATCTCAAGGCACTTTACAAAGTCAAGTTCAATCATATTATACAGATTGGGTCAGATTATACAGATTGGTCAAAAATGTCTTATATAAGGAAACCAGTTGATTGCATCAAAGTCCCGACAAGCAGCATTCACTCCTGGGGAAGCGTAGAGCCACAGGAAGAGTCATCTGCATTGTACATGGCTTTGCTGCAATCCCTCATACTGAGCAAGCATGAAGCGACAGTGGGAAGAAAAACCACCCATTAACGGGAAGGAAAAACCTCCGGCAGAACCGGGCTCAGTATGAACGGTCATCTGCCTCGACCGACTGGGGTTACAGAAGACAGAACAGAGACACAACAAGACAGACAAACAAGCACAGAAGCACACATTGATCTAGTAATCTGTTCTACATTAGATGGTAGATAAGGTACATACAACGGAACTTTGTAGATCAGATGGAGGGTCAGTCTGAGCTGTTGCGACTGAACGCGCTACCACAAGTGTGCAGCAGAAAACAAAGGCAGGATGAGGAAGGTTGCTGAAGAAGAGGACGGCAAAGAATATGTGTTTCAGCTGAGTAATGCCAAACTGGCGATCAAGAGGAGTGGTTGAAACAAAGCCAAAGGTTTGATGGTGGACACTGGAGCAACCTCACATAGCATCACTGATTCTGGAAGATTTAGGGAATTTGACAACTTCAAACCCGAGACACATTGCATTGAGCTGGTTGATGGTAACATGCAGTGGAGCAGCAAAAAGGGGAGAAGCAGGGATGATTTAGATGGACAACGGAGGACAGCACCACAAGATTACACCAAAGCAGGCGCTGAACATCTCTTCTTATCCACAATATATTTTTTCTGTTAAAGCTGCCTCAAACAATGTGGCAGCAGTGATCTTCAAGCAAGGAAGTCATGCTTTAGAGCACAGAGATGGAACAAAGTTCACCATCAAGAGGACAACAGACGGTACCATCTACAAACTGAGTAATGAATGGGATGATCAATGCAAAGGTTCCTATAGGCAAGGCAAATTTATTTTCATAGCTCATTTCAGTACAAAGACAATGCAAAGTGCTTTACTTGATTAAAACAGAAAAATAAAACAGAACAAAAGCAAGTGACATGCAAGCATAACTAAGTATGATAACATACAGAATTTACAGGATGTTGTTCAAGGAATGAACATAATGGGTAAACATGATAAACAGAACAAAATGAAATGTGTGTTCGGTTAATTTGCCCATTCGACAAACAGGGAACCAGATAAAAGCTAAAGCTGCGTTAGGGCTGGTTCACACAGATTAAACTGGACCAATAGACCCAGAGTCTAGAGAGGGCTACAGATTTGTGTTGTCATTTACTGATGACTTTTTTAGGGCAGTTTTTGTTTATTTTTTTAACATAAGCGTGACGCTCTTATGGCTCTAAACATAGAATAAAAGAGGAGAAACAGAGACGAGGAAGTGAAGGAAAAATACCTGAACAGAGTCAGGATCCAGCCACCCTCTTTGAGGCGGACAACAAAGATCTGAGGCAGATGAATATACATAATGTTACCCTCTAAGCTGAGGAAAAGGACAATTACCTAAATTAATATGTAACAGGAAAAGATGTTGATGACCAAGTTTTGACAAAAATGTATTATTACTACAGGTTTCTAAGTGACGTGCCTTTAACATTTAAAGAAGCTGTGTATTCTCAATACTCAAAAGAATGGGAAAAAGCGATGAAGAAATATTATCTCTCAGACAAAACAAGCAGGCTGTGGGGGGAAAGTTGGTGTATGCAGTGAAAAAGAATGTAGAAGAAACCGACAGATTCAAAGCTCTGTATGAGATGTCAAGTTACTGTTTTACTTTGGACATTTTCTGGACATTTCACTATCCAATCAGCCCAGTTTACCTCCAGCCATCTACCTACCCGAGATAATCTCCACATGTTGCCACTAATTAGGTTTGCTCAGTCCACCTGTACACCAGCCTGTATTTATCCTCCTCAGCCAATTCGTCTCCGCCAGAATGTCACTCTACCTCTCTTTTTATCTCTCTCTTCACTCCTTGCTTTCAGTCTCTACTGTATCCTGCGTACTCTGCCAAATAGATTCTCCAAGTTGCCTGTGTCTCCGTGCTGCAGCGCTACCTGTTTCCCTCTGAGTCCCAGCCGCTTGCTCTGCGGGTTCTCACATCCTGTTCCGCTCTATTTTGATTTGCATCCTTCGGTCTCCTGCTTATGCCCGACTGCCTGGTCCTGCTGCTATTATTCACCTGCTCATGTCTGGTACTGTTCATCTGTCTCATCCGACACTATTCATCCTTTTCAATAAACTTCTTAAATGTAACTCTGTGTCCCAATGGACTGGGGGAGCCATCATACTACGACAGAATTTGCAGTCTACACTTCATCTCCGGTAAATACAACTTAATTCTGCTCTAGTCATTGTTCTACTTAAATAGCGGCGGAGGGGAGGTGGCGATCGCTACACGGGGCCGGGAGAAGCGGAGTCGATGCACAGCAGCAGCAGCAGCTGCATTACGCCCTTGTTCACGCGCGCTAGTACGTCTGTGTTTACGCTGCAACATCGCCAACACCTCCACCCATTTTAATAAGACAAAAACACCAAAATAATCCTTTGTGAACAATTTTTTTTAACCTACAGGTGGCGGGTCTTCCTCTCTGCTAAGGCGCGGTCTATGTCCGACTCCGCTTTCTGCTGTTACACAAACATGTGTGAACATCCATTCATCCATTTTCTGACCCGCTTAATCCCTCATGGGTTCGCTGGTGCCTATGTCCCGATATCAACCATCAACTTACTCTTAAAACGATCTTGTGATACGTTATCTAAAGAAGAAAAATACGTCAAGAACTGGTCAGTTTCCTTTGTATGCTCCCACTATGTGTTCGCCTTCTGCCTACCAGTCCGGTGCGCATGCACGAAAAACCCGGATGAAAACAATAGCAGTGAACTGGTCTATGAGCAGTGTTGGTCCCTCTAACCTGTGCGCGTATGCATTCGCGCACAGCATCTGGATTCAGCGCGCACAGCAAAGCTATGCTGCGCAGTAGATAAAATCCAAGCTGAACTGTAAACAAAATTATAATAAACCAAGTTATTAATTTTTTTTTTTACCATTTTGCAACTCTGGTGAGAAAATGTGCAATATGAAAGTTATGTGATGGAGAATTAAAGCTGTTTTCTCACACTTCACTGGGGGGGGCATTGATTCCTTAAAGCATTGAAAGGACATGGCAGCAAATCATGATGAAGTACCGTTTAACCAGGTAAGGTTAAGTTAGAAGTTTTCTTATGTTTAAGGGTACTCAACTACAGCATGAATTGGCCTCAACTAAAGCATATGCAATTAATGATGGGATGGTGTGTGTTACTGTAATAACTGATATGTTCATCTTTTTGCCATTGTTCACCAATCCTTTTAGGTTTTTAATTTGTGCCAACCTAACTTTATATTAACTACATAAGCTATAAGGAATGGATAATTAGAGCTGGAATTGCCAAAATTTGATACAGATTGAATTATTGGTAAAAAAATATGTAACATCCTTCAATCAAACTCAAAACCACGCCTATATTTCACACCTGTCAAAAAGTGACAGCCGGAAGTCCCGCCTTCCACTTCCGGCGGAAGTCCCGCCTTCCTTAACCGGATGTTACGTCACGTCCTTAACCGGAAACCCCACCTTCTACTGTAACCGGATGTTACGTCACATCCTTATCCGGATGTCCCACCTTCTACTGTAACCGGATGTTCCGCTTTCTACCTCCAGGGGTCGCTGTCCCGGCCCTCGGGGAAAAAAAAAAAAAAAAAAAAACAAAAAAAAAAAAAAAAAAAACTGCCCCCCCACATCCGGAGTTCACCCACCCACCCCCACATCCGGAGTTCACCCACCCACCCCCACATCCGGAGTTCACACCCACCCCCACATCCGGAGTTCACACCCACCCCCCACATCCGGAGTTCACACGCACCGCCTTCACCCCAGCCCCGGTTGTCATAATATCAGGCCCTCTCTCAAGCCTCAATAGTGATTGAATCCTTTTCAACATGGCGTCAGGAAGAACCAGCATTGAACCCGTCATTGCTGAGACACCCGTCACTATCTGGCATGATCAGAGCGATTTTTGGCAAGCTCAGCATACCCCTCACAAGGCTACGCTGTTTTTATGCAGAACTCAGATGCCTCCGAGCCAGCGTCTGCAAGAACAATGGTCTTTGGAGCCCTATGGAGCCCGCGGTAAATGGGGGTACGTCTTCAAATATGAAACCGGGGAAATGTACCTCTTTCAATTGGATGATGAAGGTGACGAGCTGCATACTATCAACTCCTTGGGCATGCTGACATCAAACGATTGGGCTGTTCTGAAACTCGTCATGCTTCGCAAACTAGCCCCTGAAGAAGCGAATCCATCAGCAGGCCCTTCAGTGAGACGAAAAACTAGCTTCATCCGACTAAACCCCCAAGAACCTATTCCAGCAGGGCCCTCTGTGAGACAACAAGTCGAGGATGGAATCAAGGATTCACCCCCCGCTAAACGGCCACGTCAACAAGTCGAGGATGGAATCAAGGATTCACCCCCCGCCAAACGGAGCAAACGGCCACGTCAACAAGTCGAGGAAGGAATCAATGATTCACCCTCCGCTAAGCGCTGCAAACGAGTGCTGACCGACCTGAATGAAATTGACAATGATTCAGGAAATAGGATCTTCTCAGCTACTTGGCAGTCGAAGACGGGGGTTAGCGGTCGATGGTTTTTCCGTGCAAGTCTCAAAAAGGCTCAAGATAAAACACAGACTGTTATGTTCATGCTGGATTATTATAATTCTCAATGTGGAGTCTTCAGGACATTGCTAGCCATTCCCTTTGATGCCTGGCGTGATAAGATGATTGCAATATCAGACCAGATTTCAACGCTTTTTCGCGATTGCCCGCAACTGGAAGGACATTTTGGGGGTCAAGAAAGCGCTTGCATTTTAGACCCACCCCTCACAACTGCCAATACCACCCCTTCAACGTTAACCACGCCCTTCTCTGTATATAAATAGCACGGGTCCCTGGACGACGACAAATTGCCCCCGGAGCTGTACCCCTCTCGTTCAACCGCAGCCTCACCAAGAGAAACACCATGAAGTGGTCCGGATCTCGCCCTGAAGGCCTCGACCTATACCAAGAGATCTTTGTTTTAAGGAGTGACAATTCCGTGTTTACTCCCTCGCTACCTCAGATGGCGACCGTGGATGAAGATTCACCAGTGGTGAATCTTCCTGCCTCCCCACCGCTTTCCCAAGACCTGCCCTGTGGCCACGGAGATCCGACACCCCCGATGGAGCAAGCCCTTGAGAGTCAGAGGGAATCGGCCTCGGCACCCCCGTCGCCACCTGCGGACACGCAAGCCCTTGAGAGTCAGAGGGAATCGGCCTCGGCACCCCCGTCGCCACCTGCGGACACCCTGCCAGACGATGAGAGCGGCGCAGATGAAAACGATGGGTGGATTCGCTTCGGTTTCATCAAAGCGGTGAAAACTGTGCTGTATCGCCTTTTGACCGCTGCGATCAGACAATACATGCACGAAATGTGTTACGGAAGCGTTAATAACCGTCCTAGTCAAAAAGAGCATGGACGCTTGAAGCTGCTTGAGAACGAGCTCTACGAACATAACTACTATGGTATATTGCGAGTACTTTATAACGAACGTTTCATGGATGCAGTTCAACAGTTTCTAGCCGCTCGCAACATCCATCATGACAACGAGGCTGTTAATGCTGTCATACAAGCGTATCTGTATGAATTAACGATGGTGAAGCGTGTATTTAATACAATATATGGCGGGTATGATCGGCTGGTTGAAGAAAACTGTGAACTAAAAGAACAGCTTGATGCCATCACAGACTACTGGCGAGGGTCTTGAAACCAATGCATACATGTTTTCTCATGTCTTTTTATATATTAAACTAGTTAGTGACATCGTATTAAAAAAGAGTGTCTGTTTTATTTTCTACATCTTTTCTTTATGTATATAAAAATGTTTTTTTTTTACAATTACTTAGTGGTATAATAAATGAATGTAATTTCTTTCCTGATTATGTTAATAAAAAAATATATAAACCCTGAATACAGACGTCTTCTCCTTCATTTAGCATCACTACATGTATGTGGTAAGGTATGGCTGAAGAAAAGTTAATGAAACGTGTATATTACACACCTGCCCACCCTGGTTCTTTTGGCGGAGTAGATAGATTACAGAGGGGTATGGAAAGTGAAACTGGTAAGAAGGTCCCAATTGAAAAGGTTCGAGACTTTTTATCAGAACAAGATGCATATTCTTTACATAAACCAGCGAGAATAAGATTTCCTAGAAATAGAGTGTTCGTCACCAGACCTCTAAAACAGTTTCAAGCAGATCTTTGTGATATGCAGAGTTTATCCAAAGAAAACGACGGCTACAATTATTTATTAACCGTTATTGACGTATTCTCCAAAAGAGCCTACGTCAGAGTTTTAAAAAGGAAAACAGCGTCCGATGTCGTAACAGCTTTCGAGTCTGTTTTAAGGGAGAGCGGGGTTCCAAAGAAACTTCAAACTGATGACGGTAAAGAATTTTTCAACAAATCATTCAGAGCGTTAATGGATAAAAACGGAATTGAACATTTTTCCACAGCTAGTGAAATAAAAGCCTCGGTGGTTGAGAGGTTTAATCGTACGTTAAAATCAAGAATGTGGAGATATTTCACAGCAAACAACACTCTCCGCTATGTAAACGTGCTTCAGGATCTGGTCAAAAGTTACAACCACAGCTATCATTCGAGTATTAAAATGGCCCCTGTGGAAGTCATTGCTACTAACGTTTTTCAGGTGTTTCAAAATTTGTACGGGACCAATTCCAAACGCTGCACAAAACTCAAGATGGCGTTTAAGCAGGGTGATCACGTCAGAATATCGAAAGTGCGTGGAGTGTTTGACAAAAAATATGAACAGAGTTTCACGGATGAAATCTTTACAGTTACAGAAGCGTTACAACGATCGCCTCCCGTATTCAAGCTGAAAGATTTAGACGGAGAACCCGTCCGAGGTTCTTTTTACACGGAGGAGCTTCAAAAGGTAAAAATGTCGAAAAACAAAATGTATCAAGTGGGTGAAATATTGGGCAAACGCACCGTTCGGGGGGTCAGACAGGTCTTAGTACGATGGAAAAATTGGCCTGAGAAATTCAACACCTGGGTGAAAGCCGATGACCTGCGTGATGTATAAAGCAAGATGCTGCTCTCCGGAGGGTTGAGATTGCACCATGGATCGCATGGCCGAGGACCAAGGGTTTCATCTGACGCTACCATCCAATGCAAGCGTTGATGTTTTTAAGGATAATAGCATATCTAGTTTCCGGGTGGATTTAGCCGAACCTATTAATTTACAAGGTCACTGGCAGGTGGCTTTAACGGAGGTTTCATACCCTCACACATGGCATAACGTCCCCTCAGAAAATGCTTATTTTGTATGGCGGAAAGCGGATGAGGAAAAATTCCAGCGCGTACAGATTGGAAACGGTTACTACAGTAATTTGAATCAGCTTATCACAGAGATTGAAGCCCATCTGAGAAAGATAGATTCTGATATTTATTTCAAAGTCAACCGAACGGCCAATATACTCCAATTTCAAGCCGGAGCTCAGAACCACCTACGTTTTCCCGCTCCAATTGCATACATGCTTGGAATGGAACCAGGAAAATGGGTCAAATTCGACCACTGGCACGCCCCTAACCCTATCGATTTTAGGGCTGGGTTCTACCATCTGTTTTTATACAGCGACGTTGTTGCCTCACAGATGGTGGGCGACATTCATGCACCGCTATTGCGGACCGTTCAGGTCCGAGGTTCTTTTGGGGATGTTATAACTGAAATCTTCCATAAACCGTACTATATTCCTGTCGCCAAGAAACACATTGAGAATATACAAGTTGAAATTAAAACGGATCAGAACACCCCGGTGAAATTTACATACGGAAAGTGCATTGTGAAGCTGCATTTCAGACCCGCTGCCTCACATCGAGCGTTTAGATGAAAACAGAATATGCATATAAAAAAACACCGGACTGCGGCTGGAATCATTCATAGCAGTGCTTTCAGTCGTATCAGCACCGCTTAAGCGCTGTAAAACGCGAGAAGGAAAATAAATAAAAAATCTAGAAAACATGGTTTTCCTGAGAGAGGACCCACACCGTTTCATATCCTATTACCAGAGCCAGGTCGGGGGCGCTTTACCAGGTTTCTATGGCGCTCCTGTTATGTACGGGCGGGGGATTGGATCCATATTTTCAAAACTATTCCGTTTCGTATCGCCCCTAGTTAAATCCGGCTTCGCGATAGCGAAACCCCATCTGAAAAGGGCGGCCACAAACATTGCTTCAGACGTCATAGGTAAAGCAATGACCAAAATAACAGGTGTGAATAACCAGGAGGGGTCAGGGGTGATGGTTTTGTCGAGAAGGGCTAAAAAGCGACCTCCGGGGCAACGTGCGCAACGTGCTTGGCGCTCACATAAACTCGCACCGCGGAGGAAGAAGAAGCCAGTTCGCAACAGCAAGCCTAGGAGTAGGAAGTCTGCTGCGAGCAAGGATATATTTAACTGATTTAGTATTTTAATTAAAAAACCAATCATGGCTCTTTTACATCAGAAATCATCAGAATGTACCCTGGCCGAACTGGATCTTTTCACGGTCCCTATGACTCAACTATCTGTGGAAGATAAGATTTACACCGAAATACTACCGGTGTCAGCTATTACAGACACGGGGCCTATTGAGTTCTTTATCCCCGGAGATGGAGAAAAATACCTGGATCTGAACGACACCTTGCTTCATGTTCGTCTACAAATTACCAACGCAGACGGGAGCAACTTGGCTAATGATGCAGCCGTCGGACTGATAAATTACCCTCTGAATACAATGTTCAGTCAATGCGACGTTATGCTGGGAGATAGGTTAATTTCACAGAGTAGCGCGACTCATCCTTACAGGGCCATCATTGAAACGTTACTCAATTATTCAGAAGATACTTTAAAGAGTCAATTTAGCGCAGGTCTCTTTTACAAGGATACAGCTGGAGCAATCGATTCTATTGTTATGTCAGATGGTCCTAACTTGGGTATGAACCGCAGAGCTTCATTCACCGCTAATTCAAGGGAATTACACCTGATGGGACCGCTTCACGCTGATATATTCTTTTGCGAAAGACTCCTATTAAACTCTGTCGACATGAGAGTTAAATTGACCAGAGCTAGCGATGCATTCTCTCTGATGGGACCTCGTGATTCAACCTTCCGACTGAAAATTCTAGGGGCTTCTCTATTTGTGAAAAAAGTTTCAGTCTCCCCGGCTATCCGGCTCGGTCACGCTTCAGCATTAATGAGAGGAAACGCTCTATATCCACTTTCCCGCGTGAACGTGAAAACATATTCTATCCCAGAAAATTCCAGGATATGTACACAGGAGAATCTGTTTCTGGGTACTTTACCGCGATACATAGTTTTAGCTCTGGTTGATCATGAAGCGTTCACAGGCCGGAGAAGCATGTCACCTTTCAACTTTAAGCATATGGATGTAGAATATTTAGCTCTCTGCAAAGATGGCAGACAGGTGCCTGCCAAAGCGTTTCAACCTCAATTCAATAATGGTATTTCAGTGAGGGAATATTACAACATGTTCACCGCTACAGGTCGTCATTTAAAAGACCTTCCTTTAAGCATTGCTCGTGAGGAATTTAACGAAGGCTACTCCCTGTTTGTTTTTAATCTTACCCCGAGCGAGGACTCTGACGCTCTATCCCCGGTGTGTAATGGGAATTTGAGACTGGAAATGAGGTTCCGAGTTCCTTTGCCTCACACTACCACCCTCGTTGTGTACGCATGTTACGATTCAATTTTGGAAATCGACTCAAAAAGGCAGGTCTTGGTGGATTTTTATTAAAAACATGGATAACCACCAAATCGAGAATTTGATGCATCATCTCCTGGGGGATTTATTTCACGGCGTCTGGGCATCTGATCAACTCCCCCTGCTGAAGCGCACATACGAAGGACCGGCCTATTTCATCGTAAACACTCATCCTTCACACATGCCTGGAGAACACTGGCTAGCTTTGACTCTGGAGAATGATCAAGCCACCTTTTTCGACTCTTATGGATTCAGCCCTGATTTTGAATTTTATCCACCAAGCATAGTGACATTTTTGAAAGATAGATCCTCTAAAATATTGTATCATAATCGTCAACTTCAAGACACTCTATCCGTCGTGTGCGGTCATCACTGTGTTTATTATCTGTGTCATAAAGCCTGTGGGCTTTCAGTGCATGACATACTGGCTACCTACCCGCGATGACGTTTATGAAAATGATGTCATGGTTTATGATTTTGTGAAAAAGTATCAGAATTGTAATAAAAATAGGGCCTCGTGCTCGTTTATTCACGGAACCTGCTCTTTACAAATGTTTAAAGATTGTTACAAGCTGTAACTTGTCTAAAATAAAAACACTGTTCACATGAATAATTTTAAACATTAAAGTTTTCTTTATTACAAATCCATTTCTCCAGTTTTTATTTCATACAGACTTTTAGGGTGAAAATTTCAACCATGCAGGGGTTATGTTGACTCTCTTGCTTCGAGCACGGCCATTTTCAGGGGCGGGATGCATAAAGTCTATTCCGGAGAATTTAGGGGACAGCACAATTTTTCCTTTTCGTTTCACGACGGGCTTATCTTTGTTCTTCTCCAATACACTCGCTTCTGCCATGCCTCTGTATTGGTCACGAGCTTGCGGATTACTGACTGACGACACGGGGATGTTTAACTCCTTCAAGACAGCCATGAACGGGATCCAGCCTACAGGTTCCTGGGTTTGTGTTTTCCTCTTAAAGGGGAGCAAAAGATTTTTCAGCAAATCAACCAGATGTGAACCCCCCATCACACGATCGCGATAAACAAATTCGCCTTTCGAAGTCCAACTCGTACCGACGTGCATTAACCTTTTCAGTATGTATTCAGCATTTTTGCGATCTCTGTTAGGCAGAGCTCTTAAAACCTCGATAGCGGTCTGATCCAATTCAGCAGGAGAGGCTGTAAAACCGTTAGAAGCAGAGCCAGCCTCATTATTTCCAGGCACAGGGTCACGTTGCACATTTAAAGTCACCTGGGGTTCGTCCTGCTGACCCTGCTTCATCAGAGTGAGATATCTCTGTAACAGAACGTTGTACCTTTTAATTTTTTCATAAGAACTCAGTCCCGGTTCATTCAGTATCTCTCTCATTTTGGAGTCCAAATCCTCTTCGGCCGTCTGTCTGATGGAAGGCTCTGACGGGATCAAACGTTTGAACTGATGCGGTGAAACCAGATACATCTTTTGTGCAGTCCTAAGAGACATTTTCTCTCATCTCCTGATGACACCTCCCAACACCTCTCCTAATAAAGGCGCGACGACGCTCAGCAAGGGAAGAATAAACCCGCCTGTCTGATTTTTCAGAACCGACTGCTTGCGTTTTAAACCGGTTCTTTTATCAGCCAGCAGTCTGGGGATTTTTTTCTGCTTTGCCAGTTTTTTGTGTTGAAAAGGAGATATTTTCACGCTACCCTTTAGGACATTTAGAGCAATTTCACATAAGGCTTTAAGAAAGTCAGGTGAGCAATGGGTTAGAATGTCCTTACGTTTCTGAGGCGTTGCTTGACAGAGCGCCCTAAATAGGGGAACATTTCTTCTTATGCGAGATGACATGATAAATTAACGCAATTTAGGAACATACACAGTTGGCCACTGACCTGGGAGCATTCCGGTTCTCAGTCTGAAACGATCTGGACAAGTGGGAGTCAGATCCACGATTAAATACCCATGAGGATCTTTGGTCGCGTCTTGAAAACTCTCCATAAAGAAAGTTTTCTCTGACGGAAATATCTGACGGGCTAAGATATTTAGTTGCAATTTATCTCTAGGGTTTTTAAACAGCACCATATAATTAGCATTTAAACTGATGGTACGGCTGTATTTACCTTGATGAAACACATTCTGGCTTAACATTATGACACTCATATTTTTATGATGCCTATATTGAGTGAAAATTTTCACCACTTCCGGATGGTCCGAAGCCTGGAAAATTACATCATCTAAAATAACCAAATGATTTTGATCAGGAGGAAACAGATTTTCATCATCAAAAGAATCAGGTAGTCCTTCGATGAATTTAATCTTTTTATTCATTTTCTGCAATTCAGAATACATACTTTGAAAACAGGTGTAAATCCAAACAATATTTACAGGAACAACATCCATAACATGGTTACAATTCTGCAAAACAGTTTTAACAAAAAAAGATTTTCCACAGCCACTCGGCCCTGCTATTAGAAGTGAAAAAGGGGTTTTGAATCTAGGATCGAATTCAACCTCCTGTGTTTCATGGGAGAGAGACATTTTTTTTTTCCCCCACAGTTAACCTTTTAATAGCCAAATGGAAGGGTTGTCCCATCAGGAAAAAGCCTTCTTTTATCATAAACGACGCGCACCTTTTTCTGAAATGCTGCATTTTGAAGCTGGAAGCTCCTTTTATTCCTTCTGATGGTGTGCTGTGGAGCCTGTAAAACATCCCCTGTAGAACCTTGCAGATAACCTTCTACCAGGTCTTTCACGCTGTCAAAATTCACCCTCTCACTGCACTGATGAGTCTGAGTGATGCCTTTAAACTTCATCACCACTTGTTTTCGGTGTCTGGTCTGGTAAGCGTAGCTCTTTGGGCCTGCGGAGACATACTCTTGTATAAAATCACCTGATAATTCATCAGTCAAGTCCCCCAGAAGGTTACCGAGCTTGAGGGAGGTCTGACCCGGTTTAACCACATAGATCAGACTGTCCGTGTCAATGTACAGAACGCGGTCCTGAAGTTGCTCAAGACAGGTGTACAATTTCAGACGAGCATGAGCAGTTGTAAAGGCAGCAATGAAGACGTTATTCACCTTGTTGGGTGGAGAAATACAACGCTTGCTGTATTTCCACTGAACCATGCACATTTCATCATTCAGGAAGTGAAAGTAGCTGACTGCGTATTTACCTGAAAAAAGGAAGTTAAAAAACTCTTCGGGCTCGCTCACAATGCTTGTCTGAGCCAAATCATTTCTCTGTGCAAATTTGCCCCAAAAACTGTTCAGACACAATTTAGCAACTTGTCTTTTAGCCGGATTCACCTCAATCTTACGTACATCTAGTTGGATGCCCTGCTCACGTTTGTAGTCTGCCACATATTTCAAACGACTTTCCTCATCCGTAGCTTCAGCGGGAAAACCTGAAGCTTCCTGTTTACCCTTCAAAAAAGTGTGGATATATGGTTTAAAGATTGAACTGCTCTGTTTTTCAAAATGCCAGACCTCAGTGATTTTAGCAAGCCTATATCCCAGCTCAAGAGCCTTGTTGAATTCCACACTTACCCATACACCTGTTAACGCTCTCTCTTCGTCAGAGTGAGTGCAAGGACCCGACTGGTAGTTCATCTCAGCGCAAGCCCGGCACAGTGTGAACACCAGTTTACCGGTAGCGGTCCTGTACGGCAAAACGGGAAAAAACAGACCACGAGGCGGGTACACGGTCGCTCTGATAAGTCCAAAGTAGCTACGGGGATCATCGAAATCTTTGCATATGATTTCGGGATGGCCTAGTGGATAGCTGCAGCTAGCATTCACAAACGGATACAGAGATGTGAAGTCTACATAATGCACAGATTCTTCGACCCCTGCAGTGTACCTCAGCCTGAGGGCACTGGTTCTACCCCCAAACAGAGCGTTCCGCGGGCAAAGAGGTGCCGGGGCACTGAAACAGTCCAGAAACCTTTTGAGACCAGAGTGTGACGCCTTCATTAAATCCCAGCTATGCTCCCACATAACCTCCAGGCGCACCCCGTAAACCGACTGCAATACCCTGGCTCTCTCGATGGTAGCTGCATGGAACCTTTCATAGCAGACTCCTCTGAGCGGGCACGTCTGGTCGGCTGGAAAACATTCAGGACAACCATGGTAAAAGCAGCCATTAAACTCAAATACAGTTCGAACGCCTCGGACCTCCGCGTATCCGTCCACATAATACGGCCCCAGTTTCATTTCACCTCGGTTAAGAGCATGTTGAATGAAAATGCCCCGTTCAGCAGCTACCCACTCCAGCCATTGAATGGAGGCGTCTGAAAAAGTCTTGCACTGACGCCGATAATCCACAGGGGAAGGTATGGCTAGTGTGCTAGGCGGAAGAAAATTTGCTGTGAAAACATTCATACAGGCTGCTGCTATGGTGATGCTTTTAAAAGGATCGACGTTTGTCTCTTTAAAGAACTCTTCTCTGAATTTCACACAAGCCCTGAAGAGAATTTCCACATCATTCTGACAATAATAGAGAGCTTCTTTTTTAAAGTCAAAGGGATGCTTAGAGGCCTCGTTGTACCAAACGGTGAAACGCTCCTGCTCAGCAGGGCTCATATGCTCCACAGCGTAGAAGCTGGGTGGAGGGAGCGGGCCGATGTAGTTCAATGTCTTCTCAGAGGAGAACAAGTGAGGGAAAAAACCCTTACAGTGATCAGTAAAACCTAACGCTTTTGGCATTTGACTGAGTTTCATTGTAAGGAACGATAGACTGTCTATAAATTTAAGACTGTAATCAGGCTCAGTAAAACAAAGGATTTTACTCCCCTGTGTGATCAAGAACGGTTTGATGCCGAGTTTAACCATCTCACTTAGAATCAAGTATGAGTCAAACCCACGACTGTTGTGGGCAAGAAAAGAATGACCTCTGAACCGAGGTTTTCTAAAATGAAGCAGAAAATCCCTGACGCAGTTCAAACCATAAGAACACCAAACATCCCCAGCCAAGGTTTTTGTGCTTACAAGATACGGGATATGTTTTCCAGTTTGATCTGTAAAAGTTTCAAAATCATAAAAAACTAGCTTATCGCGGAGTTGCGCATCAGTCAGGGTCGGTTGAATATAGCACAGATGATCGTTTAACGTGACATCTGCACCGTGAGGCACTTTCTGACGACAGACCGTGCACTTTGTTGAACAATCGTGGGGCTTGCTCTGTCCACCTGCGGCTACAAAATAAAGCTGTTTACACACAGGGCAGAACTTTGTCGTGTCACAGTTACTTACGAGCTTACCAAGTTTAGGTCTCAGTGTGGGTTCTCTGTGTTTAGCTAAGCAGATGGAATTACGACAGATTCGTTTACAATCTATGCACTGCACAGGGCTGTATTGCTGGAGAGTACAATTTGAGTCGAGGCATACCGAGCAGTGACCCTTACAGCTATGCGTGCCAATGTTGTCGTAACCGCTAAAGCAGTACCCACAAATGTGCCTCGAGCCTGTGAAACCTGTGAGACTCTTTATTCCATAATAATGACTTTTGAACAAAAGCAGGAAAAGGGGATTTGAACGATCTGAAAAGCCTGTCTGAAATTTACGAAGCACTGCCTCCTTGTCGTCTTTAAAGAAAACAACAATTTTCCTATTGACTATCTCTTCAAATTTATGCACGTCGCTGAAAGTCACAGGAGTTTGCTCAGTGAGGCCGGCTGTCCGTTGCCACAGTGAGGCTTGATGCATGGCTTGGGCGTCTGTAAAAGCAGGGTTACAAAGATGTGCTAGACTGGCAGCAAAGCAGAGCTGATTAGAAGCATTTTCAACAATATAGAGGTGACGTCTTTTTTTATGAATCAGCTCACAGTCCAACGTCTTTGTCGCCTTACGTTTAGCACCGCCGTGAGGGTTTCGTACAATCTGAAGTACTATTTCCAAGTTTTCAGGTCCTGGCAATTCTTCATTAGACTGTGTTAACTCGTCTAAAAATTCCAGAAATGCAGGCAGAACTGAATCACCGTCATCATTTACCTGAACCACTGTATGACGGGAAAACCCTTCGCCGCTTAATTCAAGCTGTACAACATCATTGCGTGATGCTGAACGTGTAACAGAGTCCGCCAGCTCTGTGAGAAGATGATAAACCTGTGTGTAAAATTCGGCGGGGTTAGGAATTTCACCGGGTCGTGAAGCTGTCACGCTGAAAGGACGTCTTATTTCTGTTACATTAAATCGCTCCCGTTGAATGCCGGGGTTAACAGCTGGCTGAGACTGACTCGTGCTTGGCTGATCCTCTGGGTTAGACGTGGGAACGACAGATGGGCTCGAGCATGGCTGTTGAGGGGAACTGGATGAGGGATTCTGCAAAACAGTATGCGAAGAACCAGACCGATCATTTTCACCTCTTTCACTTTGATTTAAATGACCACCTTGCTGCGGGAATTGAAGGCTTGTAGGATTGGAGGTAAATGTTTGAGAGACAGAAACATTTAATTGATGGATAGCTTGTTCTAGTGATGATAAACGCTCATAATTCGAACCCGAGTGTGTATGACCCTGCTGTCTATCTGGTGAATTACCTGGATTTAAATCCGCAAACCCCAGACCCTGCTGAACTGGTATATTCCGGAGGTCGTTAACCATTTGGGTGATATCACTTAAAACATTTGTAACTCGTTGTTGAAATTCTAGCGAGTCGTTCAAACACGTGATTGATTGAGAGAAAGAATCATTTAGCTCGCCAACGGTTTGTTCTAACCATAGAAACCGCTCAGAATCCCAATCCGGATCAGTCTGCCCCTGAAGTCTGACAGGAGATCCTGGGGTAAGATTTACAGATTCGGTTGCATGCTGAACAGGGAGATTCCGAAGTTGATTTACAGCCTCAACAATTCCATCCAGAGCCTCTCTGATTTGTTGACTTTCCATTTTTTTTTTTTTTTTTTTTTTTTTTTTAAACAGGTTACAACTTAGCTGGTTAACGGTACTGGCATCAACCAGTTCAACCATCAGAGTCTCGCAGTAATTCAGAAGCGCAGCAGTTTTCCGGCGGTAGAGGGCAGCTTGACGTCCCGTAGCAACTGGCATATGCGTTACTGCCCATGCAGCGGCTGTAATAAAAGAATGAAAAAAATATATATAATTAATTTTATCGTACATAATGAGTATTGAATAAAAAAAAGTATTATATTACAAACAAATTCTTTGAAAGCATTGAACTTAAGATGTACCATCAATAATTGGACCAGTCGCATCCGCTTTGATGATTAACTGCTTGAAGTTTTGCTGAACTCTCAGGACTGACGAACACAGGCTTCTGAGACTCCGCCTCTTCTTGTGTTTTCCTGCGTCACGGCGGATGACCTGTGCTACTACAAATTAAAATAAGCAGACGGTGACAGAGTTTTAAAACGGGGGTAATACACGAAAAGAAAAAGATGACAGAAAAGAATAAATAAAAATAGGCTAAGGGTTACAAGGGCTGCAGTTTAGAACTGCAACCCTACCGTTTCACTGCCAGTGTGTTACCAACAGCACCACAAACTCACCAGGGTGCTGAGCAGATGAGGCAGGACGAGACCGATCATGTGCTGATGCTTCTGATGCTGCCGTTTCCGCTTCTGCTGCTGCTGCTATTAGCTCGGCGTCATTATTCTGGTGTACAGACTGAATTGTTACTGTAGAAATAGTAAGCAGGGAGAGACAACCTTTTTTAAACAAGGTAATACATGAAGAAGAAGAAATGATAAATAAATAATAATAACATATAGCATAGAACACTTGCATGCTTACCGTCCGTCTGGCCAAATGTATCGGGATGAGGCTGTATTCCAGCCGTAAAGAGTGCTTGAGCAACAATGTCACGGCGGGGTGTTACTGTGGGTAAATGAATAAATACACTAAATGAGCCGGACTAATTCAGAAAATGTACCATCAGAGTTAGTTTGAGACTTATAATAGTTAACTTACGTGCTGCAGGAAGCGTTGTCCCCTGATTAACGTTTCGAGGGAGGCCGTGTGACGTGGTGAGCCGGGGAGCTTCCTCGGGGAAGCGATCGTGGTGCTCTGATGTCTCTGGAGAACTTATTACAACAACTGACCCGTTATGTTCTTCAGTCCTCTGCCGCTTTGGTGTTGATGTGTTCTGAGCAGCTATTTCTGCTGGGAGCCTCCTTTTAGCTAAACTCAATCTTCCTTTACGGGGCGTATGTGGTCTGCTCGGTCCAGGTTGTATCACCGCTGGCTCTTTGCGGAACACACTCGGTTTGACTGGCTTCGGACACAATCTTGCTTCACTGGGCGTTTGTGCTCTGCTCGATCCAGGCTGTGTCACCGCTAGCTCTCCGTGGAACACACTTGGGTTGAATGGCTTCGGACACAATCTTGCTTCACTGGGCGTTTGTGCTCTGCTCGATCCAGGCTGTGTCACCGCTAGCTCTCCGTGGAACACACTTGGGTTGAATGGCTTCGGACACAATCTTGCTTCACTGGGCGTTTGTGCTCTGCTCGATCCAGGCTGTATCACCGCTAGCTCTTTGTGGAAGTCATTCTGATTTGGCTGGTTCGGACAACCGTAACGCTCGTCAATTAACCCTTTGTCGGTAAGATCTGGAATACAGAAAAATAACAATGGTTGAAACATAGTATTAGTATTTTAAAGACTGTGATTTTAATAAAAATATACTTTAATACAAGGCTGAATCACATCTTACCAATATCCGTTAGTGTAAAATCTAGGTCTTGTAGTTCAGCAGTTGTTGGCGCTGAAACAAATAAATAAAATATATTGTAATAACAGCAATGGAAGATATATACTTCTGCAAGCAGGCCACAATGACTGAAACTGCTATTCAAAGCCTTACCTCAGAATTCAGACTAAAACTCTAAAAACAGCAGAGGCCTGTAGTTGCCCGCTTATAACACACAAAGCCCATCCAGCAAACAATGAAACACATAGCAATAAAAACAGGTAACTTGAACAATAAAAGTGCTAGCCCCTTGTGCTAAACACAGCCTTTCACCCCTGAATTTGTGCTAAAACTCTAAAAACAGCAGAGGCCTGTAGTTGCCCGCTTAAAACACACAAAGCCCATCCAGCAAACAATGAAACACATAGCAATAAAAACAGGTAACTTGAACAATAAAAGTGCTAGCCCCTTGTGCTAAACACAGCCTTTCACCCCTGAATTTGTGCTAAAACTCTAAAAACAGCAGAGACTTGTAGTTATAACACACAAAGCCCATCCAGCAGAGAATAAAACTCTGTTAAAAACACCTTAAAAAGCGGCTAAAGATAAAATTAAAGCAGTAACTTACCAGCGAAAATCTCGTTGAACTCCTGGGTCAACGTCAATCCCGCATTATGGACCTGGGCTGCTGCAACAGATGAAGAACGACCTCCGGACATGATGCACGTTTAAGCCGCCTGTGTCTGTGAAAGGGGTGTCCACCGGACGCCTTATAGCAAAGGTTTGAATTGAGGGCGGGATTCACGCAGGTACCCCCAGGTAGCCGAAACAATAGCCACATCGTCCGATCGTTAAACCCCGCCAGCGACATGTTTACTAGGCCAGGATGTCGCGACAGCTGTACACTAGCATAATCGACCATCTCCTCAGCATTGTTTACAGATTGCTTCGTCACGACCCCGCCTAGTCTCATCCCCCGTATAGGTGTTTGAAATAGCACCTTGCACGGCGCAGGGCGGCATAACATCCCTTGAATTCTACAGACGGCAGGATGTGTCCCGCTGGGTTTAAAATTTGTCTGAATAAGGCGCTTCCTGGCAATGTTGATTGGAAAAGGCGCAATCCTTTCACGTCACGGTCCCCGCCCGTCTCGCCACCCGAAACGGTGCTTGTTACATAACGGTGCTTGTTACAACACTTGCTCTGTGTGGGGCGGAAAACCATCCTTTGAATTCTACAGACAGGAAGGATCATGCTGGGTTTAAACTGACCACGCCGTCTCGAAAGTCTGATCGAATAAAACTCTGATCTGATGTGGATTGCAAAAGATGCAGCGGTGTCTGGAACTAGCGGTGCGGGCTAGCGGAGCAAAACTCCTCCCCTAACAGACCAGCTGAACCGCTCACATTCAATTCAGCGTCTTGCGGAGAGCTGTCGGATTTCTCTGCTTTTTAGCTGTGCCGCGTAGAATCTGCTCCGCTCTGTAAAATGCTTTTAAGTTAAGATCGGGTTTCTCTGCTTTTTAGATGTGCCGCGTAGAATCTGGTCCGCTGTGTAAAATGCTTTTAAGTTAAGATCGGGTTTCTCTGCTTTTTAGATGTGCCGCGTAGAATCTGGTCCGCTCTGTAAAATGCTTTTAAGTTAAGATCGGGTTTCTCTGCTTTTTAGATGTGCCTTAAAGCTGGTCCGCTCTGTAAAATGCTTGTTTTTGTTTAAGTTAAGAGCTTACCGACTGCTTAGAGCAAGAAAGTAAAGAAAAAAAAAAAACTATCTTGCTGCTGTTATTAGCAGAGCGGCGCGGAGACTGGGATGTATGGAGAGTTGGATGTGCCATAACGGAGACTTGCTGTATGGAGGGACAAATGTGCCTAAATACTGCAGTATGAAATACTGCAATGTGAAAGTTTTATATTCTGAGTAAAACACACACACACACACACACACACACGGATAAAACAAGAGTTGTCAAAAAGCATTCCATCATACCGTTTAGTTATAAGAAAACCCCAGAAAAACACATTTCCTAACCATCGAGATATTACATAAATTAATTACATAATTAAAATGATTTAAAAAACATATAATGATAATTGATATAATAAATAAAAATAATATTTTAAGCGCGGTCGAAGGGAGGGGGTTTCCGAGGGCCGGGACAGCGACCCCTGGAGGTAGAAAGCGGAACATCCGGTTACAGTAGAAGGTGGGACATCCGGATAAGGATGTGACGTAACATCCGGTTACAGTAGAAGGTGGGGTTTCCGGTTAAGGACGTGACGTAACATCCGGTTAAGGAAGGCGGGACTTCCGCCGGAAGTGGAAGGCGGGACTTCCGGCTGTCACTTTTTGACAGGTGTGAAATATAGGCGTGGTTTTGAGTTTGATTGAAGGATGTTACATATTTTTTTATTGGTTTCATTTTGTGTAGTTATTTTATTAATCCTTTGGGTCTCTGACTATGGAACACCTTTAAACTGTAACTGAGTAACATTTCATACCGTTTTCTGCGTCTCCTACGTTAAAAAGCTGCTGTTGGAATAAAAATGAAGAGCAGCACAAAGAAATTGTTCAGAACTGAGAGTGTTCCCTCATTGTGTTAGAAAAGCGATGTGCAGCTGAGAATATTGAAATAAATCATCTGACAACCCCAAATGAGCCCCAGCCAGGACCATCTTCACAAAAGCTGTCTGCCCCTACTTCAGGCATGTTATTGAGCAGTTTGTTGTTTAAAAATCATGTACTAATGTGCCAATTTGTTCTTTTACATAATATTTGGCAACATCTTGACATCAAAGTGGACAGGCAGAGCCAAAGGTCCACAGCTGATGCCATCCAGGAGGTGCATAGATACTTGGGACATAGGATCCTGGGAGCACAGGCTCCCAGGATCCTATGATATACTGGAAAAACCAAAAGACAGTCTGTCCAAACCTCTTCCATCTTTCATTACAATTTCTCTGCACTCCAGCCTCATCGTGTGAGCGGCTGTTTTCTACAGCTGGAGATGTGATATCAAAAAAGTGTAACAGACTCAATATCAAAACGTTGAAAGTTTTTTTTTTTTATAAAAATTTGTCAAAAACAAAAAGCCAGTCCACAATCATCCCCATTCACAACAGGTTTACTTAGAGGTTATTACGTTATGATACAGGTTCACATTATTTATTGGCTGTCTCTAAAAAAAAAATCTAAGATATTTCAAATTCAGATGAAGATATAAAATAATACAATGCAACATACAAGGACTTAAATTGTATTATTGTGTATACTAAGTCATCAAATCAGTGTCAGTTAACTCAGTCAACCAGGTTGCCTGTAGTGATTTTTAAAGTCCAGCCGGTGTCAGTATTCAGTGACACAGTATCGGCACAATATCAATACAGTTTGGCAACGTGTCGAAACGCTTCATGACGCTTCATCTACCTATCACTACTAACCAGAAATAAGCAAATGCAAAACAAACCTAACAAAACCCAACAATAAGATAAACTACAAACCAAACCAAATGGGGTTCTGAGGAGGGAGAGCAGGAAGAGAGCCTCCTCTCTGCTGCATACATAGCAGCTTTAAAGCAGCAGAGCACCAATCAGGGAAATGCATACTACCTCCAACCCTACAAGGAAAATAAGGCCAGGACTGACTGCAGCCATAACAATGGACATTAAGAAACACAAGAAAAAGCCAATGACAGAAAGCACTTAAAAATGTATGGTTGATTACCTATCTTTCTTTTTGTTAAAGGCTCAAGCACTTGTATATTAATATTAAATGAAATAATTTGAATGACTGTTTCGAAGAAAGTAAATGTGTTAAAATTCTTAGGCATAGACAGGCTAAAAGGAGAGGTATGTCTGGGCATGTCCAGTGAATACTGTTACTGTAAAAGAAGGGCCATAGATGGCTCAAATGGGAAACAAATGAGGAGGAAGCCTGTTGCAATACTGAGAATGCTGCCCAGTATTGCAACATTAACAGGGACTCTGGTTGGAGAAAATAGTTTTGCTACAAGGGAACATGTCTGAATACATCAGACCAGATGTGATCAAGCTACTTGGCAAAATGGCCCCCCACTGACAACTAAACATAGATGACATTGTGGAAACAGTGCATTGAATTGGTCCAAAGGAAGAAAACCAAGTGTGATATGTAATTGTTCAATTAACAAGAAGGCACCACAGAGAGGGCTTTTGAAGAATGAAAAAAAAGTCCTAAGTTTGTAGAGATGCAGTAATCAAGTTGATGGAGGACTTAACTAAAGAAGACAGGCTAGCAAGGCAGGCGTTGTGGCCACGCATCAACCAAGCATGTCAGGCGGGTAAAATGGCTTATTTCAGAGGGCCTTTCAGCTACATGACCGATCTAAAGCTACTTTCTAACTTTTCTATTAATATTTTGTGTATTTTTGTTGTTGTCTAGTTTTCCAGCAAATTAATGTTCTGAAAGCCAAATTATCCCTTATTTATTTGAACAATATCAAAAGAAAAGCTATTTTTTGGGTTTTAAATGACTACAATATAACTGTGTCCTTCTATAAGAAACCCACTTCTGTGCCTCAGATACCACCTTCTGGACATCTCAGTGGAGAGACAAAACGCTGTTCAGTCATGAAACAGGTCTGCATGGGTTGCCATTTGCTTCAACAAGTACTCTGGTAATGGAGTTTCACATAAGGTAAATGATGATGGACATTGGTAGCTCTTATTAACATAGACTCTGTTTTTTTCATTGCAACAAATGCTTATGGTTACAGTAACAACTATAAGTTACTGACAGTTTCACAATATAAAAGTCTTCATTACACTGTCTATTTTGTTTGGTGGGTATGTTATTTTGACACAGGATGAATATTTTGACAGGTACCCTATTAGATCTCTGAAACTCAATAATTATTCTTGATTACATTATACTGTGCTTGAATTCCATACCAACTTTTCATTGGTTGAAATTTGGAGGAATCCTAAACAACACCCCTGAAATATTATTGTCAAGAATCGATCTGGTGTTAGTGTCAGGGTTCTGCGGGCTGCACCCGGTCAGTGAGCAGCTGTTTTCCTCTCTCTCTCTTTCAGCAGGTGGTTGCTGATGAGCGGGGAGACGCGGAGCAGCAGGTATCACACTATGCAGCCCTCGGTGGGAGTGTTAACCTTCATGGAACGATTTGTTCTGCCAACATCAAAGGACGTTCTCCCTACGCTAACTCACGTCTCTTGTGCTGCAGGATTAAGCTTCTCCAGATCCCGCTGCGCTGCGCTGCGCTGCGCTCCCTGGTCTCTGTGCTTCCTGCGACTAATCCCGCCAATACCTCTTTGTCTGATCTCCAGCTGGCAGCCGGCCAGCAGCGAGCCCTTGTCTGTCATACCCTTCTCACACTCCATCGTCCAGCCTCCAAGCCTCGCAGCCACTTGCTTCCCCTGTGCCCTGACGATTGGCCCCTGGCGACCCTGTTCCACAGAGCCTGTAGCCGCCATCCCTACAGTGGAAGATTCGCTTCCCGAGTCTAACACCGATCTTGCTGTTTTCCCCAGTTCTCAGTTCTCAGAGCCTGACCTTGCGCTCCACGGACCCTGACTTCCCATCATCTTCCAATGATCCCAATGTCTTTGTCCAGTTGTTTTATAAATAATCCGCTAGACCTTGGATTTGGTCTCCTGAGTATCTCTGCATGCGGGTTAAGCAAATTAGAACCATGACAGAACTCAGATCAGAAAAATCATGATCTAGGGATTCAGGCTGGGGAAAGACATCAGTCACTGCTTCAGACTGACCTATAAAGAGGCTGATGCCGCAAAGGATAACAGATATTTTACCAAGAGGATAAAACAGGATGACAAAACTACCAGCAGGGCAATGACCACTAAAATAAGAGAGAGAATTCCAACTAAAGGCCCATTCATACCCTACGTTTGGCCTACACGTCCGTATTTCTGTCCGTACGTTCTATCCGTTCACTCCTTCATACCTCCGTCCATTGAGGTGCGCAATAACTCCAATATTTCCTCTAGGTGGCAGTGCTGGGCGCCAATGATTCGTCACTGATCAAACATCCAAGACGTGATTTTGTTGTATTTGCTCCGTAAGTAAACTTTTTGTTTGTCCCTGTGCCCCGGACACGACACATCATATGTGTGGGTAGTTGCGGACAAGCTCCGCAAGTCGTCCCTCGAATCCCGCCATTGTTTAAAGCCCAGAATTACAACCTTCTTCGTGATTTTGTTGACATTTTGTACTACAAACTCAATAGCGCCCCCACCGTTTCCGGTAGTATTGCTCCGTATTGATCCATTTCGTCCGTAATTGTAAACTCCCAATTTTCGTGTCAAAGTACGGACAAAATCGACGGTTAGAACGTATGAAACACTCCACACGTATCCGTATCCGTCTTTTACGTGAGGTATGAATGGGCCTTAAGACTGACTACCATCCACTTCCTGTAACCAACCCCAGCTGTCAAACCTAGCTGAGTTAGAATCGCTTTTAACACTTTTAACAATTAAATAAGTCATGTCTGTGCTGCTGGACAGAAGTAAGGTTGTATAAAGAATCGGGTGCACAAGTACAGGACTCTGAGCCAACAATCTTAAAGACACCCCTTTGTGTTGTCAGTAACATGTCCAAAGCCATGTGGTTATGTGGAGAAGTTAACCTTAAAGCCTTTAAATCCCTTTTCTACTAAATATTAAATGAATTTCCTTTTGTCATACTTGAAAGAGCTGAGCTTAAAACTACAGGGCTAAGATCAATTTATGCACAACATGTACAACATGTGAAATCCTTCAAATCCAACCTCACCTTATTCTGTGGACAGATTTCAAACAAATCACTAATTTTCCCATGTTTGCCATGAAAATAAAAATATGAAAAAATGCAGCAAATTACTAAGAGACCTTCACAGAAAATTCCGGCATTGGTTCTTGGAATAAAAAAAAGAAAAAAGACCAATCACTTCAGCTGTTGTCCTGCCCACCGTCACAAGACCCTGAACCAGCACCACAGGAGCCAAATAAGTAACGTTCATTTTAAAACTGAAAATTAATAACAATGTTTGTAAAGATCTTAGTTGGATTTCCACTTTCTGTGAAAAGCTTTCAAGATCTTCTTCAATCCAAATGTTCTAATGAAACAGCAACCCATTTTATGTACTCTTTAAACAACATACAGCCAATTAGTAAAAATAGTAAAGAACAGGGTGACTGTGATCACTCTGGAAGACACTTAAATGTCCATTAACAAATTTAAATTAGATAAATCACCGGGTAATTGATGGTCTCAATGCAGAATTTTATAAAAAGATTTCAAAAGAATTTTTACCTTTTTACTGAGAGTTTATCTTGAAAGTTTGGAGTCTAGACAAATTCCACCAACAAGGAGTCATTAATCTGATCGCTAAACTGCAAAAAGATAAGCTTCTTATTGATAATTGGTGACCATTTACATTATTACAAAGTGACTAAAATTATTCCTAGCTGTATTGCTAGAAAACTTAAAACTACTCCTAAAGAAATGATTGATCAAATTCAGTCCTGGTTTATACCTGGTAGACATATAACCAACAATGTCACACTTACATTAGATCTTATGGATTACTAAGATTTAATAGAGGGAGGCAGTTTTATATTATGTTTAGACCTTTTAAAGCCTGTGACACTATTGCACATTCATTTCAATTTGAAGCCCTAAAAGTATTTGGATATGGTGAAGTCTTCATCAAAGTCCATTGGGGGCCAGATGGGTAGAGCGTTGTGCTTGTGTCCAAGAGGTTCTGGGTTTAACCCCCACACACTGCCACTCTGGGTCCCTGAGAAAGACCCATAACCCCAGATTGGTCCCTGGCACCACGCAGTTACCCCCTCCCCAGATGCCACTGCAGCGGCCTGCTCTTTGGGATGTTTTTCTGGACGCCTCTCCTCAGCTACACAGACACAACAAAAAAATGCAGAGATTGCCCTCTGATCATCACGCTTTGTGTAACGCTTGCATTTTTTCATTATTTATCTCGTCTCGATTAATGATGAAAAGTTGTTAATGGAATTTTAAAATAAAACAAATAGGTCTCATTGATGCTTTTTGGAAAATCAAATATGACATTAAGAACAATAAAAGCCAACACACAGTTTTGAATCTCTGTGTGGCTGACAATAAGAATATATAAAAAAAGAAAACAAATATTAAAAAAATCATAAATAACAAGATATACATATAGAAAGGTGGCTGTTTTATGGTAAATGGCTTCTACTCATATAGCACTTTAACCTCCACAGCACTTTACACGTTAGTCATTCAGACCCTGACTGTGGTGCGTTATGTCAGTAGCTACAACTGCAGTCAGGCAGGCTGACCACCACCAGCAGATAATGCAGGGGATCAAACCGGCATCCTGCCCCTCTGCACCACCTTTGTCCCATATGTGAATATTTAGGTTTCAGCTTTGGTTTGTCGCATGGTTGTTGTACATTTGTATTCATGGTATTTGAAGGAGACACCGGTTCCTCCTCCCTCCCTCTAACCAGTGACTGATTCCACAGGTGTATCCCATCATGAGTGATGGGAGACAGGAAGAAAAGGGGCGGCCACGCCTACAGTTTGAAGAGAGAGAAGGAGAGACGGACAGAGCGGGCTGTGAAGGGCCGGCAGATGAAATGGGATGGGGAGGAACCAGCAGAGGCATCATGAAGGAAGCACCGTCCTCCGGCATCACGATGAAAAGGATAGATCCAAACTGGGTAGAGGCAGAAATGAACCCCAGAACCGGGAGCAGAGAGGCCATAGTGGGGCCATGGTGGGGCGCACCTTCGCCGGGGTCTGTCGCTCACGCTGCTATGCACATTGGCCGGATGGAGAGGAACCCATCAGAGTCAGGGATGAAGGCGGGATGGAGAAGAGGCTCAGGGGAGACGCTGGCCTCACCGGCTCAACCGCTGGATGGATACCTGGGGGGTGGACTGCAGAAGGGCGCAAAGAGGGAGCGGCTGATCCTCACTACCCTCTGACTGCTGAGAACACGGGTTGTTTTGGTGTTTTTTTTAAACTATTTTTAACATGCGGTTTCACTTTTAGAGAAGATTTTAGCTGTTATTATCTGTACAGTATTTTGGGTGTATTTTTATTGTAAAAAAATTGTTAAACATTTAGATCTTGTTCGTTTTCAATGCACTGTCAAACCTTGGAAAACACCTGGATGAACCATGACAAAGGAAATGCTTAATGCTAAGATTTTGAAACATTAAAGGAGCAATAAGCAAAATAATGTGAAGAACAAAAGATAATATTTCAGATGGACTATGCATGACATCACACTGCAGCTCTCTGTGTTGTTCTCCAGTCTATAAAGTTGTAAGTTACTTCTTCACTAGACATGTTCCTACGAAAGGTGATGCTGTTTTGCTGTGTTTTTGTCCTTTACAATTATGCGCATAGAAGGTGACGTGTGAGAAAGAAAAGACGGACTGGGTTTTGTTTTGGTCTACAGACCACCTAGTGGTGAAGTATTACTTATTTCTCCTCTAAGTTAACCATTATTTTTTTTACAGCTGAAGAGGCAAAAGCTCTATTTTCATTGAATGTTCACACTACAGTATGTCATTACTGTAATCTATATGTCTTACCTTCTGCTAAACGTTGCTTCTGCAATAAGGCCATCCGCTCCATCGCCTCTTCTCCTATTAGTAAAAATAATAAAGAACAGTGTCACTCTGTGATCGCTCCGGAAGACATTCAAATGCCCATTAACAAATTGAAATTATATAAATCACTGGGTAAGTGACAGTGTAAATGCAGAATTTTCACCTTTTTACCTGAATGTTTGGAGTCTGGACAACTTCCACAAACAAGGAGTCATTAATCTGATCTCTAAACTGCAAAAAGATAAGCTTCTAATTGATAATTGGTGACCATTTACATTATTACAAAGTGACAAATTATTCCTAGCTGTATTGCTAGAAAACTTAAAACTACTCTTAAAGAAGTGATTGATCAAATTCAGTCCTGGTTTATACCTGGTAGACATATAACCAACAATGTCAGACTTATACTAGATTTTATGGATTACTAAGATTTAATAGAGCGAGGCGGTTTTATATTATTTTTAGACCCTTTAAAGCCTGTGACAGTATTGCACATGTATTTCAATTTGAAGCACTAAAAGTATTTGGATATGGTGAAGTCTTCATCAAAGCCCATTGAGGGAGTGGTGGCCTGATGGGTAGAGCTTTGCACTTATGTCCCAGAGGCTCTAGGTTCAACTACCACACACTGCCACTCTGAGTCCCTGAGCAAGACCCTTAAACCCAAATTGGTCCCAGGGCACCACACAGTGGCAGCCCACCGCTCCCCAAGAAGATGGGAAAAATGCAAAGTACCTATTACATTGTACATCGTTTATTCATTCATTATTATTATAAATGTTATACAAGAACTGTAATGCATCCATAGAACTGCCACAAGCTTATTCTAAAAGATTTTATTTGAAAAGAGGATGCCCAGTCTCCTCTTATTTATTTATCATGAACAACAAGAATAAATCTGCATCTAAAAAGTTCTAGGATCAAATAATAAAAAAAGGGTCCAGCCCTTTTTGGTTGACTTAACTTCAATACAGTGCACCTACCTCTATAGTGAAGAGAAGTCCCTATTAAAAAATGCATGACGTTTTACTTGCATATCAAATTTTGGATTTTCTTTAGATTACAAAGCATACTTTTTATTTTTTATATATATAGAAAACAGAACCCATCTATTTTGCTTCAGGGCTAAGTTAAACTATTAATTTTTTTAGCCCCCAATTAGATGATAAAAATAATTACATATTCATCAAAAAAGGTAAAAAGCTAATTTAAATTCAATCATAGTAAATTTTGCCTTTTCAACTTATTGTTACCTATGTTTAGAAGAATTGAATGTTTAGACCCTTAGTGATATTTTCAGATAAAATGAAGTGTTCAAGTTGAAAATTAAAGAAAAATTAGCAGAATAGTGTAATATTTTAGTCAAACATTTTGTTGCACAAAACAACAAAAACTGCAAAGACATCCACAGAACAAATTTTTAGACCTTTAATGATGATCAGTTCTAAAATATGTCCCTGTTTGTGAGTCGGCTGTTTAACATGTTGAGTTAAACCAAAGTTTCTAAGTGTGTCACACAGTTCTTTTGGACATTTGTCTTCAGGGTTGTCAACATGAAAGTTAAAAGTTTCCCACAATAATCAAACAGTCATAATCAACACATATGACAGATAGGATGTCACTAAGATCATTAAATAAGTTTGATGTGGACTTTTTTAGAAAGTGCTTTCATCAAAGTTACCCAGCAAGTAAACTGAGGCGGAAGGTGAAATTTTAAATCTAAGGCACTTTGATAAGTCCTTACATATCTGGACCCTGAACCTCTGAACAGGTGTACATACCCATAGTGCCTGAATATAATTGTCAGGATTATTACCTGCACACTTTGAATAGATTTTAGATTGTGCAAAACCTTTCCTGAATAATCTTTGACTTGTTTAATGTACTCTGTGAAGAAGTGTAATGCAATCCCATTACACTGTTGTAAGACACGTGAAACACAATCTTATTTTGCATGCACAAAAATGACAATAAAGTTTGTCTAAGTCTATTCATTTTAAACTTCTTCAAATATCTGAGACCCAGAAGTTTTTGTCCATAGCTGACTGATAAATCTTTCTTCCCATATTCATATTCAGGAAAATATATTGAATCCAGTAGTTTCTACAGTGTCCTGTATTTAAATAGTTTGGTTGGGGGTGGGGGTGGGGGACTTTGATATATTTATCGGAATCTGTAAACAATTTTAAATTAGTTTAAAGTTATCTCTTCATAGAAATTTAGAGATGGAGGAGTACAAAGTTGGTAGCACAGTTAATTGGCAGAGAGAGAGAGAGGGAGAGAGAGAGAGAGAGAGAGAGAGAGAGAGAGAGAGAGAGAGAGAGAGAGAGAGAGAGAGAGAGAGAGAGAGAGAGAGAGAGAGAGAGAGAGAGTCAGGTCTAAGCACCCACTGAGGGGTGGAGGAACAGATAGTTTACAGCCTCAGTTGTCAACAAAGATACACAGCTGAGTAATCACGTTCAGTCAGCACATAATCTTGTAGTTTCAGGAAGGGAAGCGTTTCTTCACAGGGACATGACTAAGCTATCATGTGAGTAATATGATTATATCAGAAGCTTACATTACTACATCATAACAAGATAAATCGGTTAATGAAGTATAAACATTAATCTCAACAGAGAGAGAGAGAGAGGGGTGTTTGAGTGTTGGAGACTTTTAACAACATTAATCTAATTGTTTAATTAGTCTAATTAATTGTCAATTAATTGACTAATTGTTGCTGCTAGAGGTTCAATAAAAACGGTCAGGGTGAAAGCTGGCATCCTTGCCTAGTGCCTCTCTGGAGACAAAAGCTGGAAGGTGTTTGGTTATATATTGGATCACTTTTCATCACTGCTTTCCTTGCTTCCCAGAGGACAGACGCTGATGTCCCTGGTAGATCATTGTACTCCAAGTAAGAAGCCCACTACTATATAAAATATTTGTTAAATTCTTCACCCTTTTCAATGCAGCCAACTATTGCTGAGTCATCAGAAAACATCTGAAGGTGGCAGGGGTCAGTGCAATAGCTGAAATCTGAGGTGAAGAGGGTGAAGAGGAATGGAGACAGGACAGTCCCCTGAAGGGCCCCAGTGTTGCTGACCACCCAGTCAGACACAGTTCTGAAAAACCAAAATCACTCATGTATTGTTTGACTACATTTAATGACTGCCAACTCCGCTGAGTCCCTGATGTATTCATTTGATGAAGGTCTCTCTGACTCAAAGAGGCACCAGGCTATGGTGATGGGAATCATTTTGTAGAAAGCTGAGGATTCAGACTGGAGAAAGGAAGGAGGCTGTACTGTTGCAAACGATTCTCCCTGAAAGAACGCCCCAAAACCTATCAACACAAAAAAAAAACTGCAATGAGTCAGCTGAGTGCACAATATCGTTATAAAAGAAGGAGAGTCCAATTCAGTCCCTGAAGAGACTGGACCAGAAGGCCAGGTCAGAGCGACAGCCATCATCCAGGATGACGTGGTCAAGCAAAGATGAGACAGAGCTAGCTAAGTCTAGCAGGTCGAAGATAAAGAAACGGCAAAATGTGGTAGAAAAATTTTGGTTTTCCAGGAGATATAGAGTTTGGCATTTGGACAGAACTGGGCAAGAGAGAAAAGACGAAGAAATTTCAGGGATGTGAGTGGATTTGTGCTCGGGCAGCAAAGTGACTCTATATTTGGAATCAATGGTGACGCCAAGGAATTTGATCTGCCTGGCTGAGCTTACTGACAGGGGGACCCTAACTCTCTGAAACAACTGCTAGAGTAAGGAGAGCCTTTAGAAAGACTGGTAAGGAGGAGATCAACAAAAGGGTGATCAAAAGAAGTTGAAGAAGAAAAAGCCAATTCAGAAATAATAGCAAGAGTGGAAAAGTGATGGCAGATCAGTTTTTGGATCCTTTACGGTTCTTCAAGAGAGACAGGTGGCGAGGACAGACAGCCTTTGGATGAGCCCACTGCTGGACTGGCCATTGTGCATACGGGGACCTT